>NC_051139.1:17155892-17180762 GCF_014839805.1 Manduca sexta
AATGAAAGTAAACGTTAAGTAAGCTATTTATTCAGCGAGATCCGCAGAACTCATCAATCTTACTTATTTCTCGCGTGATCCAAGCGATCTACCTCCGCAGCGGTAAGTCACTTACATTCCTGTCCGTGGAGAACTGTTTCTACTCACTACTAAATGTTCGTGTAATATTTTCCTATTACAGTCGTATAATATATTAGAATATATAATCTATATTTAGGTCTCCTATTTAGACCGTCATATTATAAGTCAAGAATATTAAGACGCGAATTAACTTGTTCACATGTAAGACAGCTTATGCCTTTGTCTCCACAGGGTTAGTATAGACAATAGTACGGCATCCTCAAGACATCGAGCACAATATTAATATCTGTCTTAGGAATCTATCAAATCACGTCGAAGTATAAATCAGAAATCCATTGTATAATTTGAACTATGTATAAAATATTTTACTACAATAATTTCAATCATACAACGATCTCGAAAAATTTAATAATATTTGTAAACAAAACTCCAATCAACAGAAAATGTTATAAAACCCGTTCACCATTCAGTTTGAGCAATCATGGCAGCCGGGACTAATTTCTTGGCAGGTACAATGGCCCGCTCATATTGTGCTCCACGCCAATTGTTTTAAAGCCAGTCAGTGCACATATTGCGTTGCCCAGAGTAATAACGCAGCGGGCTTATGAGGAACGGGCTTTTTAATTTTTTGTAGACGCAAGTCCGTGATGAGTTTCAGTTAGGGTTTAAAATACTTTTTGCGACTTTTTTGCAAAAGATAACAAAGGGCTTGTAAGCCAGTTGGAAAAACTCGTATTTAGCGATTCCACTAAGCTTGATAAGTTATGTTGTATAGTATAGAAATATAAAGACAGTAGATGCCTAGTTCCTGTTACTATAATTAATGGTTCTTCTGTATAATGATTTCTTATGTTTACGCGTTAGACATCGAAATAAAACATTTTTTGGATTTGCCTAAGATAATACGATGCTATTGAAATAAAAAAATCCAAAGTTCAATGGAGAAGATGATTGGACGCTTGCACAAGCCTGGGATCCTGTTATTTTATTAAATGGGAACCTAAAAGACCAGCTGCCAGACTTCAATACACTGTGAGCTCATTCGTAGATCGGACCGTCAACAGCTCAATATCTTACTAAAATAATCATAGAACTATACGACATTTATATTCTCTACCGACGTACATGTGTCCTAGTGTTAGTAGTGACAGCTGATATTGCATCATAATGTATTAATTCTGCCGGCAAGCAAGCACTATTGTGTTTCAAAACATTTTCAGCCAATACAATTCCATGAGACTTAATCTATACTAATAAAGCTGAAGAGATGTTTTTGTTTATTTTAACGCACTAGTCTCAGGAAATACTGAACCGATTTTGTTTTTGCTAATAAGAAGCTACATTACTCTTCAGTGCTATAGGCTATTTTTATCTCGGAAAATCTTCACTCGAGCGGGGCTGCAGACAAAAGCTAGTATTCAATATCAATAATAACAAGTATAACACAGTAACGGTCATTGTTAACTATGCCATTTTTGGACAATATTACCTTTACCAAAAATGGTTGAAACGCTTCTCGTTTAGTAGCAAAAGAAGTTAGGATTTTTAAAGAATTAAGATGAGTGCATTATTTATATAATTTACTTTTATAACGTTATTTGAAAGTAAGTAAAAAGTTTTAGTCGGTCTATTTGATATGGTTTGCTTTAAAACACAACGTGTATACTAGTGGCGAAGGATGAACTTTTCCAAAAGGAAACCCGACACATGTTATAGGTACTAATAATATACATAAATGCGTTCTGATAATTGTTCTAATAGTTTACTGGTTTATATCATAACTTTATGCTTAATTTGGTATCGAAGACATACATAATTTAAAACATCACGCATTTTATTTAATTTACTTTCTTAGCTGGGAATCGTGTTAATCATGTAGTCAGTTATGTTGTGGAGATGATAACGTTAATAAGTACATACTAATACTGCTCGGCGAAAGAAATAGATAAATTGGTGATAATTTTAGAAGGCCCTACATGATAACTACATCCTGTAAAATTAATATAATGCTTTGTTATACTATGTCATGAAAATAGGCAATCATAAACTAACTGAATCGTTCGCTTGGCTTCTGCCTTTTACTAAATATGTACCTCAAACGCATGATACTGCAAGGTCCGAGCGCCGGGCGCACACGGCCGGTCAATTCAAGTCAATTAATCCAGTTTCTAGGTGACCTAATTTTAACAATCGTGCCGCTTCGACCCCTGAATAGTGATATAGATCAATTTGCATATTTTTGTCGTTTGTATCTACCTTGGATACCTTGGAGAAATGGTCAGATATAAGCTAGACTTTATGCCGTTGGATGAAATATATTCATTGTAGTAATGTTGGGCCTACCCTCTTTTTATCCTAAGTATTTTTCTTTAGCAGTACATTCGAAAAAAAAAACATTAATGATGGTAAATTATGAAAAGTATTTATAACCACGAACAACTACAGAAAAATGTGTTGGATTGCAGTGATAAACGATGTATTATTTTATTAAAGATAACTTTTTATTATAAAGAGGGCACAGTGCCATTACAGTGATCGGAAACAAACGAGAAACCAGACTTAAAAAAAAAACAAAATATCCGTGACACTGCTGCCAGTATATTAAAGTTAGTTGTAATTGTTTATATAATAATATATCATATACCAACACTGCGCCGTAAACAAGTACTCAACAAATTTTATTTAATTTAATACATAATTTGCAGATACATTTTTTTTTTCTTATAACCACTTACATTATACTATGTATTCCAAGTTTAAGTAATCAGACATAGTCGTTTCACATATTGGTCATGTCATCACCGAAAATGTATCCCTTATTAAGGAAATAACACGAAAAATTATATCATCATACAAAATAGAACCTTCCTTTTTGAAGCCGGTTAAAAAAGCCCAAAACGTAAAGTAACCGCGACTACAGAATAACGTGCTAATAAAACGTGTAAAGCGGTTTTGATGGACCCGGGCCCGTGTGCACAGGATTTCAAATAACACGTGGGGTGAAATTTCTGTGAGGGACATGATTTAGCAGCGCTGAGCCTTGTTATGTCGAAGATTCGTTAAGTCGAATGTTTGCTATGTCTAAAGGATTTTTAAAATTTGCACTATATTTGAATCTGGTGTCAATAATAATTACGATTAAACGTCCTTTGAAGCTCACATGGTAATTTTTTTCCAGAATAAAAAAAAAATGAAACAAAATAAAATAAAGTTAACTTATTTTTACTCGGGTTAGTAGGTTTTTTTTTTTTATCAGTAGGTATATTAATTCTTGGGATTTTTTCTGTAAATAAACGTCATCATTTTATTATAAAGTTATAACCTTTAAAGGCTACCTAATTTAAAAATCTTTATAAATCCGTTTTGTGAAGGAATGTAAACAAAAATATTTAACTGCAATATGTTTGATAATAAAGGCACCAACAAAAAAACGCCATGTGTTTTAAATATAAAACATTTAGTATAATAATACTAAATATACTATATACATTTAAGTATTACTTTCATCTTTTAAAGTAGTCTTTTACTGGTTTAATTTCTAAAAAATCAATAAAAAAAGACGATATTAAAAGCATTGAAACAAAAGGAAACGTAGTAGTAGTAGTATCTGTATAATATTTAGTAACAATAAGTCAGATTTAGTAAAAAGATAACCATAAGTAAACACAATAAAGCTTTACTACAAATCGATGGCGAAAAAATTAGATATGTTGTTGCAAAACTAAAATAATGCTTTAAATTTTTTATTATTTTAGGAAAGCTGACTTCATAGAAATATAACTTGGCTGTCACGGCGCACTACAAAAAGTAAGTTTAATACTTTCGAAATGACAGCGTCTTTGAAACCAATCGCAATTGTGTAATTTCGTTTTTAGTCGCAAACGTATATTATACACGCATAATAATAAGGAACAGTTTGGTAAAGTTTTGAAAGGATTTTAAAAACTGGTCTTTGGCAGTATTAAGGTCACACTACCTTGTTAATGTAGACTGTAGATAAACGAAACAATAACTAAATAAAACAGCAATATACTCATCTTCATTACAAATCCCCACAACCCGCTTACACTGAACCCCGCTATACCGAATTGATATCCCCTTATAATAGAAATGATACGTGGCAAGCATGAGGCGATACCTCGACGATTCAATTTGTCTGTTTGCCCAACAGGTTTGGGCGGCACACGACCCGTTACAGTACGCTTGGATGATTATTATATACTTATTTTAGTTGTACTCTTTTTAGCACCGTACTTTCATACAAGAAGTTTAGTAAAGTAAATTATTTGATTTCACATACAAAAGATGGTTTCTTTGTTTGATATTTAATACTTTATCTTGGCCAAAAGTATATTATAAAATAAAAATAAAAAAGCCTTTATTTCCACTTCTCAACTTTACATTTTTTTTTTTTTTCTATAATAAAAGTATATTATTATAGAAAAAAAAATTAAATCGCAATTGATACTAAAACAGACTCCGCAAACCCCTACAATACAAAAAATATTGAACTGTAATTTCGGTTTAATAAGAAATACATAAACTCTCTTCTAGTCGGTTAATAAAAACTTACAAAAGCTCAAGTGGGGCGTAATGCATAAATTCCGCTATCTCGCTCCCACGCGCCTACCATAGTGTTAATGACGTCATGAATTTTTGACCGTGTAGTCGTGCATGCCTTCAACCTTGTCCGGTATTTGACAAATACCCTTTTCAGTAAATTTTTTTTTTTTATTAAGTTATTAATTTCGGATGCGTTTATTTGTAGTTTTATTTATTGAAAATTTCTAATGCAATTAAGTTTTCGATAATCGTATTTAGAAATATTGACTCAAGTACTACTTCCTAGCAAAGTCTTGGCCTGTTCGAAGACTGTAGTGTTCCAGCAAAGGTTTATAAACTTAATAAACACTAACTATTAATTTACTAGGAATTTTAGTTAAACCAAGTCGAGATGTCCCGTGGGAATTAACCTAGATTCCACGTGTGTTATTTAGTTTAAATTCGCGTGTGTGGGGTACTGTGAAAATATTTGAACAATGCGCTGAGGTCACTAGTGTGTAAGATGTCTAAATACTATGAAGTAGGGAATATGTTTAATATTTTAATTGCTGTTCATATTTTCTAAACTGTCTACTAAAAAATTATCCTCAACACCTACAAAACCGAACCTCGAACTAACTTTTTCCAACTTATTTGGCCGTCAACGACAACGTAGACAAATGATATATAATACAGTAATTTGATTCCAAGAAGGAGGTTACCTAGAACGTATTCCGGGAGTTTTGAAAGTAGGTAATTTTATTGATTTGGATTGATTCTTCGAATTTCAACTTTGCCACCTCGTATCTTTGCCCATCGCGCCGCCATATTCGACAGATGGCGTCCAAAAGCATTCTTTGGACAATATCTCCATTTCGACTCATTTCGCGATAAAAAAATTAAACTACACATTTTAAATACCAAAATATAAAAAATCTCATCTCATGAAATTATCTCTATAAACCAGCAGCCTGTGTGTAAGAATCATATTCTTTCTTTCCCGTCGGCGTCTGGTAACTCCATAATAAAAATTAAAACATAATATTTTAATTCACTGCGACAAAATCCCATTAAGTGGCAAAGTTTCGCCATGGCAACCTTTGTCAATTATTAATTTTAATTTTAAACTTTTGGGGTCTGGAGATAAATTACTTGCTTATTATGATGCATAAATATTATGAATTCACAAAATATTTTTTCATTTATATTATCTATACTACTAAATAAAGTTGAATAGTTTGTTTGAAATCGCTAATTTCACGAACTACTGGTTCGAATTGAAAAAATTATTTAGAAATCGAGGAAGGCTATAGGCTATATAACATCACGCTATGACTGAAAGGAGCGGAGCATCAATAAAGAATGTTGTATAAACGAGGAAATAAATATATAAAAATACATTTCTATGTTTATTTGCATATTTGAGAAATAGTCAGAGCGGAGCTGCCTTGATTTCTGTACCTACAAAAACTAAGTTTTTTAGTTAATCTTCCAAAATCGCTAAAGACTTCCTCACACGAGGACACATCTCACGAAAGGCACACCACATTGAACATATTTAATTATCAATACACTGATACCATTCTGACGTCATATTTTAACGTAATATCGTCGTAAAAGTTATCAAATGTTTGAGAAACAAAGATTTACTTTTTATTCATTTATAATATGATAAAAACTGTTTGATGTGGTAATGCAACTATCTTGTAAGTTGTAACACGAAAACTAAATATTAGAATTATAATTATGTAAGATGGTTTAATGTGTCATCAAGAATAAAAATCTTAGGTAAAAGGTATAAAGGTCTTAGGGTTGCTTGCAATTTCCCGTAAGTGCTCAAAAATGCTCGTACGCCAAAACTATTGATATTACGAAAAAGAGGTAAGTAATTACATGAATTGTAGTTATTTTCCTCTATTTTACTTTTGTACATAAATATTTTTATCGGGAATAGGTCTGAAAAGAGATATTGTCCATATTGATATTAGGCGCTCTGTATTAAATAAGGCGACGCGAGCGGAAAAAATAAAAGTAGAAATTCGGAAATAGCACATCGAAGTCTATAAAATTACTCATTTTCACAACTTTCGAAAAACTTTCCAGGTGGAACTATCAAATGAAAGTACTAAAAGTACCTTAAGAATTAAGTTACATATTCCCTTTCTTAATACTGAAACAACTAAAATTTCCTATATCATTGCATTTTAATGATTCTTTACATCCCAAGTACAAGGTACATGCAACAGTGCCCAACGCGACACTCCGGTCAAGTTGCACGGGTAATTAAACTCTCGACTCGACGCCAACTTTCGGCGCTCACTTCCGATATTAAAAACTGAATTCTACAAAGATAATTGAGATGGAAATTTTGTGTGAATTTCGTGATCATTTCTATTGAATAAGTTTTGGACGTCTTTAAATTATTGCAAGTTAGCCCCTGTAGCTTTATTATCGTGCTTTGTTAATACTTTTGGATGTTTAAATGATTGTTAGAAATAAGACAAAAAAAATTTTAATTACATATTGGCTAAATTATATCTTAGCAATAAATTCCACGCGAAAGAGCCGTTAGCAAATTCAATACAATACATAGGTAAAATTGAAATAAAATAAGTATATTGTGTACTCACACATTACGGTTGACAAGATTTTAATGCACATTCTAAGGTAAAACCAACATCGTAGTCGAAAACACAAAACCGTAGGTCATTACGTGCCTACAACTGCACAAAATTCTTGCAAGAACCTTTCATAGTGTGGCAAAAAAGCGTATAAGTGTAACAATGGCGTCGCGGCCGGCGCGGCGGTGCCACAGCGAGCGGAATGATCATGCCTCTGTTGCTCTCAAGACTCGCCGCAATCTTTACGACGAAAGACTTCATGCGTGCAGTTTGAAAAATACTCGCCATCTAGCACTTTATATTCAAAATCATTGGACTGTGCAATTACTGCGTTATGAGGTATGATGTGGAACGTACTAATAAGGTAACTTGTTATACTTAGTAATTAAAAATGCTGGGCTTAGTTGTTTATGGGTAGTCGGTGGTTGTGCAAGGCACGATCATGGGTCCAAGTAAATTGGGAATGATATAATGTATCTGATATTATAAATTTTCCTTAGCAATAAGTTAAAATTCACTTGTACGAATTATGCATCGATTGCATCTTGTAATTAGGTACTACGCAATTAGGCTACTTATTGATTTTGTAATAATTAGTTTTATGGCATTTAAATATATAACTGAACGAATAAGACATGTTTGAATCATAAGGCCTGAAACTTCAACATATTACAATATGGAACTATCCTATGGGTATTGTCTAATGTCTATAATTTAGATGTCGAAAAGCTATTGTTTGTGATTCCACATACTTGATTCGGGTCACGATTTATGCCAAAAATTCAATTAATCCGTTACCCTAATCTTCAAATATATTCCAATCAACTGCTTATAAATGCGAGATTCCCTTGGCAGTTACTAATGAATTAACTATTTCTGTAGCTAAACCTCTTCGTGCAAGCAGTTATATTCAGATGTTAAGGATTTTTATTCAGATAATATAATTGCCGGTTTTTGCGAATATTAAAATCTTATGTCTCAGGATGACGAGCGAAGTGCAGTGCTAAGCAACTCATTTTAATTAAAAGTTTTGCTGGTTACTGTTTACGGGCAGTCGAGTCTTTTCGTCTCATTCAGTTGTAAAAAAATCCGTAGAAGACTTTATTACAACATTCGTGAGCAGTTTCACAACACACGTACATTACCTGAATATTCCGCCACCTGCCATCAATGTTAATTCAAGATATATATCAGAAAGTTTGTAATGCATCCGCCCGCGGCTGCACTCGCAGTTTTATTACTCTTGTTGTTTCACGTACCTCTGTAGAGTAGTTTTATTTCATAACAAACATTAATATCAGCAGTTTATTTGCATTTTGTAAACTTATGAACTATGTGGTGTTGAGATGATTACTGCCGGTAAAAATGTAATATTTTAACTAAAACAATTTTCATTTAGACCTGAACGTCATTATCTTACTATGTTAAAAGGAACAAATATATATAATAAAGTATTGCAGTCGGAGAGTATTCAAAATAACTCGGATTAAAATTATTAAATCGTGTAATAGGTTAAGTATAATTAAAAATTAAAACATCTAATCAAAATTTCTGATTAATGCAACCTGTAATGTTTAAATGTAATTTGATATTCTTAGTAAGTTGGTAGATATTTCCAAAGCATCAGGTTGAGTCGCTTGGTGTCTCCTCAACGTGAGCTATGGACGACGGTGCGGTTTGCGTAAAATTATGCCTCCGACCTTTATAGCTTAGTTAGGAGATGCCGCCTCTTTGGACGGAATACTGGCCGTTATAGTCCGTTTGTTAGAAATTGGCGTGCTTCTGTCATTCTTCCTATAACAAATTACATAATTAGATTTTTCATCCTCCTATTTCACTTCCTTTTTTTTACAGGTGGTAGGTCTCTCATATGTTAGAGCCCGCCTGGGTAAGTACCACCGTAATGTTTATTTCTGCCGCGAAGCAGCAGTATGTAGTCACTGTTGTGTTCCGGTTTAAAGAACATTGTAGCTAATGTAACAACTGGACATTATGAGACTTAAGATCTCATGTCCCAGGATGGCGAGCCCAGTGGAATACCAAACAATACTTTGTAATTCAAAGTTTTGGATGGTGATTCTACTGTTTATGGGCGGTCGTATTGCTTACCATCAGGCGAACGGCAAGCTCGTCTCGTCGTTCAAAGCAATAAAAAAACATCCACTCGCTATTCCCCACACCTCATCCTGCCGCATCGCCCGTGGCTGATAACCGGATCGACGCCTGGCATCTCGGACCTCCTCTGGGACGTGCGCTCGTCACTTCGGCTGCATGATCGATGAGTAGTTTTGCGCAGTATCTACCTACTACAATTAGCCCGTCTATCTCGAAGGCACATCGTAGGTGGTGTCTGCTCAGCCTTGCTGTTTACGGCCATCTTTTACTCTACTCATTTTGTGTTTTTAATTTTCTATCTTTGTTCCAACAATAAACTTCTTTTTTTTCTAACTTTTACAATATCCTACAAATAAACATATTGATTCGTTCTTTTCGCAACGCATACAGTAATAATGAACGTTCTTTTAAACATCGTAATAGTAAGACTAGATATAAAAGATAGAATAAAATCGTCACTGTAACAAACCTTAGCTCCAGCGCTTTCCAGTCGGCGCTAAAGTTTCAGGACATTTTTTAATTAATCATAGATATGATGCGACGAGTGTCAGCGGGAACGTGTACACATTGGGAGTTCATTAGAGGACTGAGGGGTGGGTGACGGTTGTGGGGGGGAGGGGGGAGGATGCACTCATTACCGCGATGTGTCTCACACGCCGTTTTTAATTTGGGTTAGTTAATGAGTGCGAGCGCGAGACGCGGTTTTATACCAGTCGAGAATATATTTAAATGGGAATTTGTTTTCCTCTTTTATTTCTTCGTACATACACTATCTTATAACTGCAGGGTGGCCAACTAGTGCATCCATTTTGTTCTTAGTCTCGTGATTTGAGGATTAGCCTATTGCCGTAGCGAGCACGATGTGAACAGTATTCAGATTTTAATGACACTGACAGCAATGAAATTACCGGGCATTACTACGTACATACGTAATATAATTTAATGTCATCAGGTAACTAACGCAATTCAGTGGGAAAGATTTCTTTGTGATTCAAAGGTCTTTTTGTTCTTTTCAATATTAACTATAATATAGCTTATACATGATGGCTCACCAGGAAAACAGTAACTTTTTCACCTCGCCATTAGAATTAAAAAATGTGACGTCATCTATTATATTATAATATAATATCAGCCCTGTATTATATTCTGTCCCACTGTTGGGCACGGGTCTCCTCTACTACTGAGAGGGATTAGGCCTTAGTCCACCACGCTGGCCCAGTGCGGATTGGTAGACTTCACACACCCTCGAAATTCCTCAGAGAGAATTTCTCAGGTATCCTCACGATGGTTTCCTTCACCGTTAAAGTAAGCGATAATTCACAAAGAATACACACATAGGCAGGTCCAACTTCGAGAGAGAGGTCAATCGTCGAATCCAACTCGGTTGGGCAGCGTTCGGGAAACCTCGCAACGTCTTCTCGTCCAAAATACCTCAGTGCCTTAAATCGAAAGTCTTCGATAGTTGTATGTTACCAGTGATAACATACGGCACCGAGACGTGGCCTCTCACTATGGGCCTCATTAGGAGGCTCAAGGTCACTCAACGAGCTATGGAGAGGGCTATGCTCGGTATTTCCCTACGGGATCGAATCAGAAATGAGGAGATCCGTAGGAGAACAAAGGTTACCGACATAGCCCATAGGATTAGCAAGTTGAAGTGGCAGTGGGCCGGACACATAGCTCGAAGAACCGATGACCGTTGGGGTCGAAAGGTTCTAGAGTGGAGGCCACGTACAGGCAAACGAAAGGTCGGACGCCCGCCTACAAGGTGGACGGACGACCTGGCTAGGGTCGCAGGAAGTCGCTGGATGCAGGCCGCTTCCAACAGGTCGACGTGGAGATCCTTGGGGGAGGCCTATGTTCAGCAGTGGACTTCCTGTGGCTGATATGATGATGATGATGATGACACACATATTTTTTTATAAAACTCAGAGGTGTGTGCCCTTGGGATTTGAACTTGCGGACATTCGTCTGGGCAGTCCGTTCCACAACCAACTAGCCTATCGCCGCTTTTATTTTATTACTTATTCCTTTATTTATAACTAATGAGATTTCGTCCATTTACGTTCATATTCAATTATCCAAAAACAATACACTCTTGTCCCCAAATTCCATTAAAGGTCCCAAAACCAAGTACCTGTACCACGTAGTAATTTCACCGGTGCTTGACCGCGTTGGGCCTCTAATTTGGGGTCCACAATAAGAAATTGTGCGGAAAGGTCGCGCGATTTTCTTACGGAAAACGTTTTGCAATAAGTGGATTATGGGTGTGGGATAACTCGCACTTTACGATGTCATATTTATTATACTTATCATTTTGGTTCCATACATTATTTATTATTCTAAACAAAAATTATCGCGGCTCTTTCCCCCTACGAGCCCATTTCCAGGATAAAAAATGCAACTTTATTATTTAAATATAAGTAGCTTTGTATTGATACTAAATCAGCATCGCATTTACAGAGATAATGCGTTTTCAAAATCTAAAACAGCTTTAAGATATAGGCGAAAGAAAAAGTATGTCAATCATAAAAAATTACCATCGTTTTAAATGCCTATATCGCTAATAATTTAACAATATTTAAGGAAAATATTGTTTTGAATTTTCAAACAATTCGATGAGCAAACAAAACGTAAAATCATAGCTGTTACTTCATATTACTTTTATGTTAAAGTGTGGTACCATACCGCTCGAGTCTGGCCAATCTTGCCGTAGATATTTTTAACAATTACTTTTGATATGCGAGCAGATCCACAGGTAAATTAAATGCGGTAAATAAACCTTTGGGCACTTTACACCACAAACAATACAACTTAAATGTTTGTACGTGTGTTTATACTTCACTTTATTTGATATTTATTCTACGGAGTATTTACATTGTAATTCATATTTGCATTATATTTCGTTTAATTGAATCGATAAAAGGTTACTTTCCTAATATAAAGCAACACAGCTACCCATATAGTAACAATCACACACTCCGCGTCAATGAAGGGGTAGGCAGAGACGCAACTGTTTACCCTCTTTTCGGCGTGTATATTTCGTCCCATGATATGATAGGGGAACCTATCTCCATATCGTGAATAAATTGTCGACTCAAGGCTTAGTAAAAAAACCCAATATCAATTTGCCTGACTCGGGGATTGCACCCGAGAGTTCAACACTGCAGTCTTACCATAATACAATGATGCCACCGACGCAGTCTATATATATAAATAAAATGTGTTTAATATGTATGTATGTTCCCCATGGACGTTAATGTTATAATATTATAGATGTTATTGGTATGTTAGGTTGTGCGCCGCTTCAGGCGTAGTCACGTTAGAAAACAACTGCAAAAGTAAATCTTGTCGGCTTCATACCGGGAACATGTTTATGCAATCGGTTTGATAAGCAGTGGCTTGTCCCTTGACTAGACCTGTGCCACGATATTTGAATAAATGCTTATCATTAAATATAAGACGGGACGTGAAAATACAAAAGTCAAGTTCTCAAACTAAATGCATTAACTGTCCGATAACATTTACTTAAGCCATATGAGACATGCTATAAGTAACATAATAAGATATCAATGTTACATAGTATAATTTACAATGAATTTTACAACACAAATTAATTGCACGTCACCAACTCGGTATCCAACCGATGCGTTGGAAGCTGACTTATGACGTCACGGCTGTCTGTAAGTACCAATTAATGCACGACTGAAATGAATTTAATGATAAAGTAACTGTCGAATGCGGAATTCCCTGAATCCAATGGAGCTGCTAAAGTGAAGAGAACAAAAGCGGTTTCACATTTCCTGTATGTGTAATAACAGCATTGCAACCCAGTTGCCTAGTGGTAGCTTACATCGGCTGTATATCACAAATACACGGTTTATATTTTGCTAGATTATACTTTTTTTTTTTTTTTTTTTTTTTTGTTTTCGCGGAGAAAGTGCCTTATGACTACCGCCCAGCCTTCGGGGGCGACTGAGCGGGTATGTTGGGGTCACCGTGCCTTACGGCCCGACGTTGAGCCACCCGGATTTGATCTTGAACTTCGCGACCGCCGGGCCGAGTCCTAACCTATATACACGCACGGCATACCAACTAAAACTCCGCGGTGGCCGTCTTCGGCGCATTAGGGACGACTGTGGGCTTCCTCTGACTGAAATGTTTAAGTTTTCGTCCGCAGTCGTCCTGCGCGGTGCCGCCTGTTGCGGCCCGTCTCCTATGGGGGGCTCAGAAGCCCCGCGTAACCGAAGGACGCTCTCGGCGTCAACGGCAGCATGAGGCCTACCTTCCACACTGCCGTCCATCCCGTCATCACAATGTGCGAGATGTGCACAACGTACACTAAGGGCGGACGGCCCCCAGCCGCCCGCCGACGACCTCCCGATGGCCCCTATTAGTCGCCTTTTACGACAGGCAGGGGATACCGTGGTGGAATTCTCCAAACGCCCCCATTCCACAGGGCGGTGCTAGATTATACCTAGCAAAGGATAGTGATACTTTAATAATGGTTAATTTTTACAGCAACGAAGTAGGTACTTAATTTGTTTGCGCCTTCTAAAATTATTTCTAGGTGATGTAATTTTGTGCGTATTAACGCTGTATCCACACTTGAGATAAAAAATGTTTCAGTCGACATTTACTGTGGTCTCACTTATAGAATAAAATGTTGAGTTCATACTTGTAAAGACACAGAAAACGGAATCACAACAGTTAATAACGACAAAGCGGTAAAGTAAACTTCTTCATCTTATAAACCAACAAACCGTAACCCGAAAAACACTAATTAACACTAAGCGCTTAAGCGGTAAGCGCTTAACGCTCTCGGTTAAATTGAGACAAACGCGTTTAATAAACCACCTGTATAGTCGCTGGTACAGGATGTTGTCTAATATGATTACAACTATAAATCTCGGAGGAGGCGCGCTCTACTAAATTACACAGTTTAATAAACCAAAACAGAGTCAAAATTCTTTATTAAACATGCCTAAAACATGCTGTGTCTTAACGAATTAAGTAGATATCTAATAATTATTAAAACGAGGAAAATGAAACTAAGGGGCTGTAGCAGTAGCGTTCATCGCTGTTGCCGCAACGATCGTGTAGCGAAATAAGCGGATGAGATACCGCAGAGGTTTAATCCAAATACGGGCATTCTCGAACATAAATATATGCATTGTTACTATAAGTTTGTTCTGAAGATGAAATAACATCATGTTTTAGAGTTTTAGGTATAGATGTTATTATATAGCATGATTTTTTAATAGAATAAACAAACTAAATTAAGTGAAGTGTTTTCGATTGGAATTTATAAAGATATTATAAACTCGGGACAATATTAATCCATTAGGTAACTATATAGCTACCTACGTAGGAATAAATACGGTGAGTTTATTCAAGCTACATATTATGTAAGTAAAGTCTACCAACCTACATTAGACCAGCGTTGTTATTATCGATAGAGGGGGTCTAATATTGAATAATTCCTTACTACAGTTTGTTAGTTGGAAAATATTCGTTTCAGCCTGGATAGTGACCGCTGCACGTTCGGTATCAAAGCATAGTGGCCCATGCAAGTGTGCTCCTTACCACCATGGACAGTAGAGTCAATTTGCTGTACTCATATAAAAAACCTGCAAAATTCCAACATTATGGTAAAGTAAATGTACCAGTGAATGCTCTTAGTGTTAAAACTCCTTTAAGACCAGCTCTCAAGCGGCGATGAATCGAATCAGGAGCTTAAGTATCCGCCGTTGGATTTTATCCCCCACTTTCCTCTGGCTTCTTGTCGACTTGAGTAAGCCATAGGCTCTTAACCTTAATACTTCCGTCATAGAAAATTTAAACCATAGAAAATTATAACTAACACGAGATTATTAATCGAACTAGTTATTGCACGCAACTCTGCCCTCGAAAAATCTTTCGCGAAATAAAATACCCTCAAAACAATGTAAAGATATATAATACGTGAATTTAAGATTTAGCCCCTTATTTATATAAGTTATTTATCTAAAGACGGAGCATTCCTGTGATAACAAGTCTGTTTCTCAGCTTTGTTTATCTAATAGCTAGCTATTTGATCATCTTTATCTGACAGCCAACTAGATTCAAGTTGTATCTCAATATTAGTCAATCACAACGGCCCTATGTCTACGCACTGCGAAGGCTGCTATGCCATCAGCACTGAGAAACAGACTTGTTATCACAGCAAGAGTAAATAACGTCTATGAATAAGGGGGTTAATTTTTATATTATGTCAAGTTTTATTCAAACCCACTATGGCGCGCCGAGTAAGATCGCCCCATCACACTATGTGATTGGAATAAGCTTGGCGAGAAGTATCTATACTATTTATGTCTGTACCCACCCGTTAGAGAATAAAAGACATAAGTATGTATATATATTTTCTACGAGATGGCATCATAATTTCGCCCCAGTCAATAAAAAGTGTCGTAAAAGCAGAGGATGTTACATTATGCAGAACTATCGATCGAATCCACTTCACGCATATTAATAAATCATGTGAATATGTGAAAGCAATAAAATGGGTTCTATATATATTTTTGTAGAAATCAATTTCTTGTTTTCCACAACAAACGCTTGTTTGATGCTAACGCCTTGCCTCCGAATAAAAAGTAGCAACATCTCCTATAAAATTCATCCAAAAATCTCACTATATCCAGTTATCCAAACAAGAACATCATAGGACTTGAACTCTAGTAAGCAGCAGAAACATATCGACAGTGAAAACTGCCCTAAAGGATTTCTCATGCAAGTTTATACAGAATGTTTATGCAGAATAAACCGAACAGATTGTTTATAATTGCAAAAAGCTCGGTAATAGGAACATTATCCATTACATTCTACTTTTTATCACGAAAACGGATTTGAGCGCGGGTAGAACAAGCAAAATCAGGTTTTTATTTTTAAAATGATGGCAAAACATCAATCCATATCTAGTTACTCGTGAAGGCAGCCTTATTATCCGAGACACTTAGTACCGCGCGTCTACCAGCCATCTTTGTAAGAGCTGATAGCATTTTGACAGCATCCGCCATTTCACTATCGGACGGAGCGTCTTCCGTCTTCAGGCGTCTCTGCTCACTTATAACTGGTTGTATCTGTGTTTATAATATTTTATGCATGCGAGCTATTGAGTTTGTGTAAAATATTCTTAATCAGGGATTTTAATTTAGATATATCTCTGAGTCTCCAATTTTAAATTAATTTGTATTAAGAATGCGACAATTCTAGTATAAGTTTCAACACTAATAAAACATTGATTAAATCTATTATATTATAGTATCGATGCGTTTATGTAACTAATTAAGGACCAGAGCAAGTCGCTAGATCAAAAAATAAGAATTAAAAAAAAAAAAATCTGCCAACGCCCACATCACCTACTAGTAATTAAGATCTTCTAATTAACAACTTTTTATAATCTCGCTAATACTGCTATTATATATAAACAGTTTAGGTGCAATAGGCGGACATCTAAATTATGAATATCCCTCTTATATTAAAAACATAAACTAAAAAAACACACTCAAATGATTCTATACTTTACTACAAAGAAACAAAAATCTTATAAATATTATTGAAGTAAGGTAATATCCGAGGGAAGTTTATCTAAAATCTAAACCAACAGTGGAGTCAGTACAGATCGAACAGAGCTGCCAGCGCGGCGGAACAAGCGTCGCGGCGCCGTCGCACCTCATTATCTTAAATAAGATCGATTGTTGCATCTCTACGTAGAGCATGCATTTACTTGATTTATGACGCGTTTAATGTTGTTGGGTTTTATTAAATGTTTTACAGTACGGCTAAGTTCTATTGGCTTTATAGATGTATATATCCATAGTTATATATATAAAGCCATTTATAGTTTCAAACAGGTCGGCATAATTGTATCGACTAGCGAGGGGTAGTCATCTCCCATCAGTCGATCTTTCTGTATAATCTAATTACCATCAAGTGCTGAGCGGTCTTTGCAGTACATGTATAAAAAATATTATTTAAGAAAAAAATTACTGAGGATATATTATCTCCCAATTAATAACTACTTCATTCTTCGCTTATATAAGACTGAATACCAATAGGAGGAACACGACCATAAACCGCTTAACAGTTAATTGGTTTGACAAACTTCTATATTCCATGGTATAGTTGCAACTTGTGGCTTAATATTGATATTAGTTAGTTTATAATGAGTAAACTAACAATGATATCAAATAATTGATAAAACAAATCAATACGATAGATATTTTTAGTTAGACTGCCTCGGTGGCGTAGTTGTACTGTGTGTCCGGTACGACGGCGCTCTGAGGTCCTGGGTTCGAATCCCTGGTCGGGCAAAGTGATATTTGAGGTTTTCTGCTCAGTATCAGCCCGGAGTCTGGAATTTAAGCCCGATATGGCGATAGGTTCGCCGCCCATCACATCATGGAATGGAACACATTTGGCGAAAAGTGGGTGCCCTGGTTGCGCCTCCTCCGCATACCCCTTCGGGAATAATGCGTGTGTGTATTTTTAGTTTCCTCTTCTGGCAGCAGATCATAAAGATTTATCCAAAGTCGCAACAACTGCCAACATTTATTTACGTTTATTCGTCTCAAACATACAAATATGCTGAATGGATACAAAATTCCATTTAATATTCAATTGTGGGCAGTACGGCGGTGACAGGTCTTTAAATATAATCTACTGCGGCCACCGCTCCGGCCCACACGTCATCAGACGTTTGAATCTATTAGAATTTCACCTGCATTTTATATCAGATAGTCCAGATTTTAAATATGCGGATCATAAGCGATTTTGGAGGTATGTCTATTTATTTTGTATATATTTCTACTTCCAAGAAAACAAGCACTGTTGTTGCAGTTTGGAAAATATTTTTATGATGTAACTGACATCAACTCGTGCTGTTACGTGTAAATAAAATGAGTTATTGGTCTTTTTCTCACTAGATAAAAAAACTTACTTTTGTATTTTGTGAGATTACCTGAAGCCTGACAAAAACAAAAGTTAATCAAGTTTCTCAAAACCCGCGACTTTATTTTATAAGCGTTTGTAGGCCATGATTATCTCTTAAGAAATCATACTTTTAAAAGGTCATCAACCATCGACGTTTTTTATTCAAAGAGACAGACAACCACTGGTTTGAAATATCGAAAGATGATAAGGTCCGCAGCTAAAAATAACTGAAATTCGACCTACATTAAAACATTTTACTATAACCCATTAAATTTTCCAGCGAAAATAAACAAACACGAAGCTGAAAATAGCACTAAATTACATTTCATACAAATTAAAACAAAATAGTGCCAGTGAGTGCCAAAACAAACCGCTTTGTTGCGAATTTACGTAATTAAACCCAAACACGTAGAGACGTAGTGCTGTAGCCACGCAGGGACGTAGAGACAGTCGGCTCTGTTTAATATGAACCAGCATTTCAGCAAGCATGAGGGTGCTTTGCTCTGTGTTTGATGCAAATTCGTCTCTCGTCGCGAACTTTCGAGTGTCTGTATTCGTCAAGCGTTGAGACGAGCGGGGGCTTGCGCGGTGGCGGAAGCGGGTGATCATTACAATAAGTCCATCCTTATTATTACCAGTTTATGATGTTCTAATTTATTGTTTTAATGGCTAGTGCTTAAATGGCTAGATTAAGAAATTAATTATTACACTTTTTTCACATACATTTTAAAGAATAAATGATTTTGTTATAAAATAAAGAAATAGTATGTAACTAAGAAAAAAGAACTTTAAAGTCTTGATCTTTGGTGTAATAAATAATAATAATGACCTATCAAATAACACAAGCTACCGTCCATGAATCCGCTGCCTGCATGGCCTCGCATTACCGTAGCGCAGTGTATCGTTAGTGAACTAATATGAAGGCTGTGGCTGCAGGTCGTTAGCCACGCGAGGCGGCTCTATTTAATGATTCGGTTAGTTACACCAGCGGCTGCGACTCGCGACTGGCGACTAATGAACCGCTCTCTCACCTCTAATCATCCACCGCACTATGTTCTAAATGATTAGATGATGCTTGAGAATTGCATTATTTTCTGGATAGAGTTAGTTCGTGTAATTACAGGACATAATAAGACTTAACATCTCATGGCTCAGAATGTCGAGCGCAGTGGAATACAAAACAATACTGTAATTCAAGGTGTTCGATGGTGTTTCTACTGTTTATGGGCGGTCGTATTGCTTACCATCAGGCGAATGGCATACTGATTTCCTCATACAAAGCAATAAAAAAAGTTAGAGTGTTAATGTTACTTGATGATAAGATCTATTTGTAAACATAATGTCGACTAACAAGTCATTCCATTCGTCGATGGAGCTTGAATTATCACAGTCTGTTTTATTGGATGTACACGGGCTGAATTGAAAAGTGACATCTACGAACAAATTTCCACACTCACACCTTTTATTGTCGAAGACGTAAAAAGCGGGGCAACTAATGCTCTTTTCGCTCAGCCTTTTCGTCCAATGAAGTAATAGTTAATGAACAATTATATCCGTTATTTCAGAGACCAAATTCCAAATCCAGGAATTTTAAGTAGGTATATTTTTTAGAATAGACAATCTCACACGGATTTTGGAACCCAGATCCCACAGATATTGCGCGTTACTACTAACAATTACGAGATCAGAATAAATTATAATAAAATTAACAATAAAAATATAGTAACATGAAACCAATTTCTGAGTACGACAGCTGTCTGTCGGTTCAGACGAAATAACTCGTTTCTAAAAGGCTTTCTAGGTATATTCTCTGAGTTCTAACACTAATAACACTTCTAAATTGGGACGCTTGTCGAAATGTCGCTCAATCTTAATAAAAAACTAATGGACGTGTCTTTTACACAGATTCCATTACAAACTTATTTAACTGCGAAATAAAGTGATAATATAATTATTTTGTGACTCAAGTATTTTGTATTCGTTGTGCTAGCTGTGAGCGCCGCACTTGCAAAGTTCTAACACCTCCACATAACTGGATTACTAATTGCTGGGCACTGTGTCACGTTTGTCATCTTGACAGATCTCCAACGCGGTATAATTTTGTTGCCTTGAAGATCCTTTCGATTACTCAACACAGAGAGTTAGTCAATGAGGTAAAGAGATACTGTATTTATATAAAAAATATATGAGAAGTTATAGTTATAGTATTGGGTGAACTGGCGAAGGATATTAGTTCCTGTGTTATGTTCGACTAGTTGGTAAAAGTATTAACATTAAATACCAATAAAAATAAGAACCTTTATTATTTGTTAAGTTTTAAACATCGTCCAACAATAAGATACTGAAGACAATATATATTTTTATTAAATGCCAACAAAAGCCACGACAGCGTGTTCTAAGCGCTCAAGTTGAAAGGCTCTCATATCAGTGAGGCTGCGACAGCTGCAGCTGTATGATGCTAATGCCACGTCGGCTGCAGGCGCCGAGTCCCCGCACTCGCTGAAACAATGCTGCCTTAAAACGCTTTCAAATTGCTTATCCAGCTTGAAATATTTTACGATTAGACTGTGGTTGATGTGATACTGAAGTGGCATTAAACAAAAACCATTAAAAAATCAGTTAAATGTTATCCTGCTGGCTGTAAAAAAGAAAAGATATAAAAACATGCCATCCATGATCTTGAAATTTCAGTAGTAAAAGGATTATCTGGTTAATATATGGTGTTCCAATGAGCAGTTTTGGTTTACAAGTTACGATACTATACCCACAACCGAAGCTACAATTTGTAATAGCAAGGACCTATAAGTATTTAAACGTGCAGTAGAGCTGAGAGAATTAATCGAAATAATACAGAGAGTGGGGACATCTTGTTTACTGGCCTAGTTTATATAAAAAAATATAAACACTTGTAGGAACCCGCTGGAAATGCTTTCAGGGAGGCCTATGTTCAGCAGTGGACTTCGAAAGGCTTAAACAAGTAGAAGAAATACTCGTACCTAAAGTATTATACTTCTGAATAATGACAAGTGGTACCTTATTTACAAAGGATGAGAACCATTGTCGATTAAATGATGCAATGTAAATAGAATATTGTGTCCGTTATGCTAAAGTTTGTTCATAAATAGATGAATACAATACTGGTGGTAGGTCGCGCCACCTATAACCATATAAAAATATGTGAGAGTCCGCCTGGGTACCTACCACTGCTATGTCTATTTCTGCCGCCAAGCAGGAGTATGTGGTTACTGTTATGTTCCGGTTTGAAAGACATTGTAGCCAGTGTAACTACTGGACCTAATAAGACTTCTCATCATCTCATGTCTTATGATGGCGAGCGCAGTGGAATACCAAACAACACTTTGTAATTTAATGTGTTAGATGGTGTTTCTAATGTTTATGGACGGTCGTATCGCCTACCATCTGGGGAACGGCAAGCTCGTCTCATCATTCAAAGCAATAAAGAAAACTATTACTGTTGACTGATATAATCACACGAATCATCTTTCACACCTCGACTGCTAATAAAACACATTTCTTTTCGACGTGACATGTCTTAATTATTGCCGGCCCAGACACGTGGCGGTCGCCCTCACTCAGTACAATGTCGCCATTCATCAAACGACATGGTTCTTTGTCGATGGACTATTATGGCAAAAGGATGTGATTTTGGACTAGTTCGTAAATCATTCCGATGTTATGATAACAAAATATTGAGAATGTGTAATACTGCAACATGTATGTAAAAATAATAAACTTACGGTTCATACAATTATAAATGCGAAGGCTTGTGAAGATGTTTGCATTTTTCTCAAAAGTGAACGCATAGTGTTGAAATGATTAGGATGAAAGATTAACAGATAGACAAAGACTTATTCTGATTGTCTGCGCTTTGGTTAATCAATTTTACCCATACCATCGCCATTGCAAAAATATATAATAGTCATTTTATAGGAATTCGTAACAAAATTTCAAATTAAAAAATCACCATTCTATACTTCTTTCTTAGTAGTTAGTTCTTAAATTACACTTTATCTAGCAATAAGGTTTAGTTTTAAATGGAAAATTCAATATTTACAATTTCCATTCTTGTACATTCACATAGAACTAAAAAACTTTCCATCCATCTTTAACACCATACAGAATATATTACCGTCCTTCACGAAGTTGAATAAAAATCATAAGTTTCCTGTGAACCTATTCGAAAGGTCCATTTACATTGAAGATGTAAGTACAGTTCCGTTTGTAGTTGGTGGAAGCCACTTCTAGCACGAACGAGGGATTTAGATGCGGACATCGCACTCAATGTTCCATTTTATGTTCCTAGTTCAGAACTCGAAGTAAACGCAACTCGGCTAATGATAATGAATTCAGGAATGTAAAGTTTTCGTTTTGTTTGTTACTTATACAGGAACTATCTACCTCAATGATGAGAGTGCTAAAGATTTTAACTTTTCCTTTTAATTTATTTTCAGATCTATACTTTATGTTATAAATAAACCTTAGCATTTTATAACTAATAATTTTACTGCGAGAAAATCTCATTCAGAGCTAATTTATTACTTAAACTACAATTATTTTATCGTCGTAGTTTAGCTGGTGGTAAGGTATGTTCTGTACTCACCAGGAGAGCGACTAACGGACACAAGATGTACGAACCGTCATCAAAAATATATACAAAACTAAAAAACTTTTTACTTTATGCATGGGTTAATAATATCCATATAAATATAAAAACACGAATTGCAAAAATCACATTCATTGTATGCGAATGATGATGATGTCTTCCTAGCCGATTTCGGCCACGGCGACTGTAGAAACTGGACATATAACTTGAGCTATGACTGGGCATCTTCTAGTCGCGCTTCTGCCCTTCGATGTGCTCTTACGTGACTTGTATAGCCAATTTTATTAACGTACGTAATACTTTCGTTATACGAATAATGAATATTCAAAAAGAATCATCAGTATCTTATTTGATTTTAAGGATTTCACCTGTGCGTCTTCGAAGCTCAACCCAACCACGAATAAAAAATATCGCTAAACAAATAGAAAAATAAAATTTACGATGACTTGAGTAACCTTCTCTTTTGAAACCATGGACAGAATAAAATGTATTACTACAAAGACATTCAACTGTAGGCTATTAAGATAAAATAATAATTGCTGCGTAAACAACAGCTAACATAATGGTGGTCCATTAACTCGTCACGGTCAATAAAATGTGAAGCACAACAAATACGTCAAGTATGCAGTGACGAAGATCGGCACAGTAACGACTTAGATTAGCCGCGACAGCCGCCAATGTCGGTTTGCGATAGCAAGAGCATAATCTTGATTCTGTTTCATAATAGAAAAATATTTGCTTAGCACACCTTTCAAAGTGACACAATGCGAACGTTTGCTTTGCTATCTTGGATTATGTCGTGCGGAGTTTTTGGATTGACCTCAGTATTTAGCGACACCGCTAAAACATAATACTGAATAATGTTCTCAAAGCCATAGATACCAACGATTTCAATTTCAAGTGCTCTTCGAGATTTTGGATAACTACACAACTAACATAGACAAGGAAAATATTCACCTCAATGTCACTCAGTTAATAATCAAGAACAAATATCCAGTAGAAGAACACCACGTAACAACAGACGATGGTTACATACTCACTGTCATCAGAATGCCGAACGATGGACCACCAGTGTACCTGATGCATGGGCTCCTGTGCAGTGCTGATGACTTCGTTACAACAAACTTACCAAACTCTATAGCTTATAACCTCTGGTTGGAAGGCTATGATGTCTGGATCGGCAACACTAGAGGGAACAAGTATTCGCGAAATCATGCAACTTTAAATCCAGATACAGATAAACTATTCTGGGACTTTAGCTGGGATGAAATCGGTCGAATAGATCTCACTGGCATAATTGATTACATTTTAACAAAAACTGGCATGTCCCAACTAGTTTACATCGGTCACTCGCAAGGTACAACTGCTTATTTTGTAATGTGCTCTGAAAGACCCGAGTACAATGACAAAGTGGCGCTGATGATCTCACTATCTACAGTAGGATATATGTCGCGCCTCAAGAGTCCCGTGATTCGAGCGATGATACCATTCAGTGAGGACTTCGAACTCTTCTCAGAATCCATAGGTTATTTTGAAGTTCTTCCCAGTGACTTATTCACAAATATGTTCACAACGGTTTTCTGCAGCGATCCCTTCTTGCTTCGTTAGTCTGTGCTAACATAATGTCTATATTTAGTGGCTTTAACTGTGCGCAGATCGATTTTAATAATGTCGCAGTAATCTACGGACACCTTCCCTCGGGATCATCTACGAAGCAGCTACTCCACTACTTGCAAGTAAAGTCGGGCAAATTTCAAAAATATGATTATGGTCCAACAAAGAATTTGAAAGTCTATGGAACGAAAATACCACCAGACTACGAGGTGAAGAAAATTACTTCGCCTGTTGCAATTTTTACTCTGATAATGATTGGCTCTCGAATTACACCGACGTGAAAATTCTGATAGATCAGCTCCC
>NC_051139.1:17181262-17228725 GCF_014839805.1 Manduca sexta
ACAGTTTAATAAACCAAAACAGAGCCAAAATTCTTTATTAAACATGCCTAAAACATGCTGTGTCTTAACGAATTAAGTAGATATCTAATAATTATTAAAACGAGGAAAATGAAACTAAGGGCTGTAGCAGTAGCGTTCATCGCTGTTGCCGCAACGATCGTGTAGCGAAATAAGCGGATGAGATACCTCAGAGGTTTAATCCAAATACGGGCATTCTCGAACATAAATATATACATTGTTACTATAACTTTGTTCTAAAGATGAAATAACATCATATTTCAGAGTTTTAGGTATAGATATTATATAGCATGATTTTTTAAATAGAATAATCGAACTAAATTAAGTGAAGTGTTTTCGATTGGAATTTATAAAGATATTATAAACTCGGGACAATATTAATCCATTAGGTAACTATATAGCTACCTACGTAGGAATAAATACGGCGAGTTTATTCAAGCTACATATTATGTAAGTAAAGTCTACCAACCTACATTAGACCAGCGTTGTTATTATCAGTATAGGGGGTCTAATATTGAATAATTCCTTACTACAGTTTGCTAGTTGGAAAATATTCGTTTCAGCCTGGATAGTGACCGCTGCACGTTCGGTATCAAAGCATAGTGGCCCATGCAAGTGTGCTCCTTACCACCATGGACAGTAGAGTCAATTTGCTGTACTCATAAAAACCTGCAAAATTCCGACATTATGGTAAAGTAAATGTACCAGTGAATGCTCTTAGTGTCAAAACTCCTTTAAGACCAGCTCTCAAGCGGCGATGAATCGAATCAGGAGCTAAAGTGTCCGCCGTTGGATTTTATCCCCCACTTTCCTCTGGCTTCTTGTCGACTTGAGTAAGTCATAGGCTCTTAACCTTAATACTTCCGTCATAGAAAATTTAAACCATAGAAAATTATAACTAACACGAGATTATTAATCGAACTAGTTATTGCACGCAACTCTGCCCTCGAAAAATCTTTCGCGAAATAAAATACCCTCAAAACAATGTAAAGATATATAATACGTGAATTTAAGATTTAGCCCCTTATTTATATAAGTTATTTATATAAAGACGGAGCATTCCTGTGATAACAAGTCTGTTTCTCAGCTTTGTTTATCTGATAGCTAGCTGTTTGATCATCTTTATCTGACAGCCAACTAGATTCAAGTTGTATCTCAATATTAGTCAATCACAACGGCCCTATGTCTACGCACTGCGAAGGCTGCTATGCCATCAGCACTGAGAAACAGACTTGTTATCACAGCAAGAGTAAATAACGTCTATGAATAAGGAGGTTAATTTTTATATTATGTCAAGTTTTATTCAAACCCACTATGGCGCGCCGAGTAAGATCGCCCCATCACACTATGTGATTGGAATAAGCTTGGCGAGAAGTATCTATACTATTTATGTCTGTACCCACCCTTTAGAGAATAAAAGACATAAGTATGTATGTATATTTTCTATGAGATGGCATAATAATTTCGCCCCAGTCAATAAAAGTGTCGTAAAAGCAGAGGATGTTACATTATGCAGAACTATCGATCGAATCCACTTCACGCATATTAATAAATCATGTGAATATGTGAAAGCAATAAAATGGGTTCTATATATATTTTAGTAGAAATCAATTTCTTGTTTTCCACAACAAACGCTTGTTTGATGCTAACGCCTTGCCTCCGAATAAAAAGTAGCAACATCTCCTATAAAATTCATCCAAAAATCTCACTATATCCAGTTATCCAAACAAGAACATCATAGGACTTGAACTCTAGTAAGCAGCAGAAACATGTCGACAGTGAAAACTGCCCTAAAGGATTTCTCATGCAAGTTTATACAGAATGTTTATGCAGAATAAACCGAACAAATTGTTTATAATTGCAAAAATCTCGGTAATAGGAACATTATCCATTACATTCTACTTTTATCACGAAAACGGATTTGAGCGCGGGTAGAACAAGCAAAATCAGGTTTTATTTTAAAATGATGGAAAAACATCAATCCATATCTAGTTACTCGTGAAGGCAGCCTTATTATCCGAGACACTTAGTACCGCGCGTCTACCAGCCATCTTTGTAAGAGCTGATAGCATTTTGACAGCATCCGCCATTTCACTATCGGACGGAGCGTCTTCCGTCTTCAGGCGTCTCTGCTCACTTATAACTGGTTGTATCTGTGTTTATAATATTTTATGCATGCGAGCTATTGAGTTTGTGTAAAATATTCTTAATCAGGGATTTTAATTTAGATATATCTCTGAGTCTCCAATTTTAAATTAATTTGTATTAAGAATGCGACAATTCTAGTATAAGTTTCAACACTAATAAAACATTGATTAAATCTATTATATTATAGTATCGATGCGTTTATGTAACTAATTAAGGACCAGAGCAAGTCGCTAGATCAAAAAATAAGAATTAAAAAAAATCTGCCAACGCCCACATCACCTACTAGTAATTAAGTTCTTCTAATTAACAACTTTTTATAATCTCGCTAATACTGCTATTATATATAAACAGTTTAGGTGCAATAGGCGGACATCTCAATTATGAATATCCCTCTTATATTAAAACATAAACTAAAAAACACACTCAAATGATTCTATACTTTACTACAAAGAAACAAAAATCTTATAAATATTATTGGAAGTAAGGTAATATCCGAGGGAAGTTTATCTAAAATCTAAACCAACAGTGGAGTCGGTACAGATCGAACAGAGCTGCCAGCGCGGCGGAACAAGCGTCGCGGCGCCGTCGCACCTCATTATCTTAAATAAGATCGATTGTTGCATCTCTACGTAGAGCATGCATTTACTTGATTTATGACGCGTTTAATGTTGTTGGGTTTTATTAAATGTTTTACAGTACGGCTAAGTTCTATTGGCTTTATAGATGTATATATCCATAGTTATATATATAAAGCCATTTATAGTTTCAAACAGGTCGGCATAATTGTATCGACTAGCGAGGGGTAGTCATCTCCCATCAGTCGATCTTTCTGTATAATCTAATTACCATCAAGTGCTGAGCGGTCTTTGCAGTACATGTATAAAAAATATTATTTAAGAAAAAATTTACTGAGGATATATTATCTCCCAATTAATAACTAATTCATACTTCGCTTATATAAGACTGAATACCAATAGGGGGAACACGACCATAAACCGCTTAACAGTTAATTGGTTTGACAAACTTCTATATTCCATGGTATAGTTGCAACTTGTGGCTTAATATTGATATTAGTTAGTTTATAATGAGTTAACTAACAATGGTATGAAATAATTGATAAAACAAATCAATACGATAGATATTTTTAGTTAGACTGCCTCGGTGGCGTAGTTGTACTGCATGCGCGATACGATAGCGCTCTGAGGTCCTGGGTTCGAATCCCTGGTCGGGCAAAGTGATATTTGAGTTTTTCTGCTCAGTATCAGCCCGGAGTAAAAAAGCGGCGATAGCCTAGTTGGGTGTGGAACGGACTGCCGAGACGAATGTCCGCAGGTTCAAATCCCAAGGGCACACACCTCTGACTTTTCTAAAAATCATGTGTGTATTCTTTGTGAATTTATCGTTCGCTTTAACGGTGAAGGAAAACATCGTGAGGAAACTGCACATCTGAGAAGTTCTCTATAGGAATTTCGAAGGTGTGTGAAGTCTACCAATCCGTACTAGGCCAGCGTGGTGGACTAAGGCCTAATCCCTCTCAGTAGTAGAGGAGGCCCGTGCTCAGCAGTGGGCAAGTATATAATACAGGGCTGATATTATTATCAGCCCGGAGTATGGAATTTAAGCCCGATATGGCGTTAGGCTCGCCCCCTATCACATCATGGAATGGAACACATTTGGCGAAAAGTGGGTGTCCTGGTTGCGCCTCTGTATACCCCTTCGGACATAAATACGTTATGATATGTGTGTATTTTTAGTTTCCTCTACCGGCAGCAGATCATAAAGATTTATCTGCAGTCGCAGGAACTGCCAACATTTATTTACGTTTATTCGTCTCAAACATACAAATATGCTGAATGGATACAAAATTCCATTTAATATTCAATTGTGGGCAGTACGGCGGTGACAGGTCTTTAAATATAATCTACTGCGGCCACCGCTCCGGCCCACACGTCATCAGACGTTTGAATCTATTAGAATTTCATCTGCATTTTATATCAGATAGTCCAGATTTTAAATATGCGGATCATAAGCGATTTTGGAGGTATGTCTATTTATTTTGTATATATTTCTACTTCCAAGAAAACAAGCACTGTTGTTGCAGTTTGGAAAATATTTTTATGATGTAACTGACATCAACTCGTGCTGTTACGTGTAAATAAAATGAGTTATTGGTCTTTTTGTCACCAGATAAAAAGACTTGCTTTTGTATTTCATAAGATTACCTGAAGCCTGACAAAAACAAAAGTTAATCAAGATTCTCAAAACCCACGACTTTGTTTTGCGTTTTTAGACCATGATTATCTCTTAAAAAATTCATAATTTTAAAAGGTCATCAACCATCGACGTTTTTTATTCAAAGAGACAGACAACCACTGGTTTGAAATATCGAAAGATGATAAGGTCCGCAGCTAAAAATAACTGAAATTCGACCTACATTAAAACATTTTACTATAACCCATTAAATTTTCCAGCGAAAATAAACAAACACGAAGCTGAAAATAGCACTAAATTACATTTCATACAAATTAAAACAAAATAGTGCCAGTGAGTGCCAAAACAAACCGCTTTGTTGCGAGTTTACGTAATTAAACCCAAACACGTAGAGACGTAGTGCTGTAGCCACGCAGGACGTAGAGACAGTCGGCTCTGTTTAATATGAACCAGCATTTCAGCAAGCATGAGGGTGCTTCGCTCTGTGTTTGATGCAAATTCGTCTCTCGTCGCGAACTTTCGAGTGTCTGTATTCGTCAAGCGTTGAGACGAGCGGGGGCTTGCGCGGTGGCGGAAGCGGGTGATCATTACAATAAGTCCATCCTTATTATTACCAGTTTATGATGTTCTAATTTATTGTTTTAATGGCTAGTGCTTAAATGGCTAGATTAAGAAATTAATTATTACACTTTTTTCACATACATTTTAAAGAATAAATGATTTTGTTATAAAATAAAGAAATAGTATGTAACTAAGAAAAAAGTCTTGATCTTTGGTGTAATAAATAATAATCCTAACCTATCAAATAACACAAGCTACCGTCCATGAATCCGCTGCCTGCATGGTCTTCGCATTACCGTAGCGCAGTGTATCGTTAGTGAACTAATATGAAGGCTGTGGTTGCAGGTCGTTAGCCACGCGAGGCGGCTCTATTTAATGATTCGGTTAGTTACACCAGCGGCTGCGACTCGCGACTGGCGACTAATGAACTGCTTCTCTCACCTCTAATCATCCACCGCACTATGTTCTAAATGATTAGATGATGCTTGAGAATTGCATTATTTTCTGGATAGAGTTAGTTCGTGTAATTACAGGACATAATAAGACTTAACATCTCATGGCTCAGAATGTCGAGCGCAGTGGAATACAAAACAATACTGTAATTCAAGGTGTTCGATGGTGTTTCTACTGTTTATGGGCGGTCGTATTGCTTACCATCAGGCGAATGGCATACTGATTTCCCTCATACAAAAGCAATAAAAAAGTTAGAGTGTTAATGTTACTTGATGATAAGATCTATTTGTAAACATAATGTCGACTAACAAGTCATTCCATTCGTCGATGGAGCTTGAATTATCACAGTCTGTTTTATTGGATGTACACGGGCTGAATTGAAAAGTGACATCTACGAACAAATTTCCACACTCACACCTTTTATTGTCGAAGACGTAAAAAGCGGGGCAACTAATGCTCTTTTCGCTCAGCCTTTTTCGTCCAATGATGTAATCGTTAATGAACAATTCTATCGTTATTTTAGAGACAAATTCCAAATCCAGGAATTTTAAGTAGGTATATTTTTTAGAATAGACAATCTCACACGGATTTTGGAACCCAGATCCACAGATATTGCGCGTTACTACTAACAATTACGAGATCAGAATAAATTATAATAAAAATTAACAATAAAAATATAGTAACATGAAACCAATTTCTGAGTACGACAGCTGTCTGTCGGTTCAGACGAAATAACTCGTTTCTAAAAGGCTTTCTAGGTATATTCTCTGAGTTCTAACACTAATAACACTTCTAAATTGGGACGCTTGTCGAAATGTCGCTCAATCTTAATAAAAAACTAATGGACGTGTCTTTTACACAGATTCCATTACAAACTGATTTAACTGCGAAATAAAGTGATAATATAATTATTTTGTGACTCAAGTATTTTGTATTCGTTGTGCTAGCTGTGAGCGCCGCACTTGCAAGTTGTAACACCTCACATAACTGGATTACTAATTGCTGGGCACTGTGTCACGTTTGTCATCTTGACAGATCTCCAACGCGGTATAATTTTGTTGCCTTGAAGATCCTTTCGATTACTCAACACAGAGAGTTAGTCAATGAGGTAAAGAGATACTGTATTTATATAAAAAATATATGAGAAGTTATAGTTATAGTATTGGGTGAACTGGCGAAGGATATTAGTTCCTGTGTTATGTTCGACTAGTTGGTAAAAGTATTAACATTAAATACCAATAAAAATAAGAACCTTTATTATTTGTTAAGTTTTAAACATCGTCCAATAATAAGATACTGAAGACAATATATATTTTTATTAAATGCCAACAAAAGCCACGACAGCGTGTTCTAAGCGCTCAAGTTGAAAGGCTCTCATATCAGTGAGGCTGCGACAGCTGCAGCTGTATGATGCTAATGCCACGTCGGCTGCAGGCGCCGAGTCCCCGCACTCGCTGAAACAATGCTGCCTTAAAACGCTTTCAAATTGCTTATCCAGCTTGAAATATTTTACGATTAGACTGTGGTTGATGTAATACTGAAGTGGCATTAAACAAAAACCATTAAAAATCAGTTAAATGTTATCCTGCTGGCTGTAAAAAAGAAAAGATATAAAAACATGCCATCCATGATCTTGAAGTTTCAGTAGTAAAAGGATTATCTGGTTAATATATGGTGTTCCAATGAGCAGTTTTGGTTTACAAGTTACGATACTATACCCACAACCGAAGCTACAATTTGTAATAGCAAGGACCTATAAGTATTTAAACGTGCAGTAGAGCTGAGAGAATTAATCGAAATAATACAGAGAGTGGGGACATCTTGTTTACTGGCCTAGTTTATATAAAAAAATATAAACACTTGTAGGAACCCGCTGGAAATGCTTTCAGGGAGGCCTATGTTCAGCAGTGGACTTCGAAAGGCTTAAACAAGTAGAAGAAATACTCGTACCTAAAGTATTATACTTCTGAATAATGACAAGTGGTACCTTATTTACAAAGGATGAGAACCATTGTCGATTAAATGATGCAATGTAAATAGAATATTGTGTCCGTTATGCTAAAGTTTGTTCATAAATAGATGAATACAATACTGGTGGTAGGTCGCGCCACCTATAACCATATAAAAATATGTGAGAGTCCGCCTGGGTACCTACCACTGCTATGTCTATTTCTGCCGCCAAGCAGGAGTATGTGGTTACTGTTATGTTCCGGTTTGAAAGACATTGTAGCCAGTGTAACTACTGGACCTAATAAGACTTCTCATCATCTCATGTCTTATGATGGCGAGCGCAGTGGAATACCAAACAACACTTTGTAATTTAATGTGTTAGATGGTGTTTCTAATGTTTATGGACGGTCGTATCGCCTACCATCTGGGGAACGGCAAGCTCGTCTCATCATTCAAAGCAATAAAGAAAACTATTACTGTTGACTGATATAATCACACGAATCATCTTTCACACCCTCGACTGCTAATAAAACACATTTCTTTTCGACGTGACATGTCTTAATTATTGCCGGCCCAGACACGTGGCGGTCGCCCTCACTCAGTACAATGTCGCCATTCATCAAACGACATGGTTCTTTGTCGATGGACTATTATGGCAAAAGGATGTGATTTTGGACTAGTTCGTAAATCATTCCGATGTTATGATAACAAAATATTGAGAATGTGTAATACTGCAACATGTATGTAAAAATAATAAACTTACGGTTCATACAATTATAAATGCGAAGGCTTGTGAAGATGTTTGCATTTTTCTCAAAAGTGAACGCATAGTGTTGAAATGATTAGGATGAAAGATTAACAGATAGACAAAGACTTATTCTGATTGTCTGCGCTTTGGTTAATCAATTTTACCCATACCATCGCCATTGCAAAAATATATAATAGTCATTTTATAGGAATTCGTAACAAAATTTCAAATTAAAAAATCACCATTCTATACTTAGTTCTTAAATTACACTTTATCTAGCAATAAGGTTTAGTTTTAAATGGAAAATTCAATATTTACAATTTCCATTCTTGTACATTCACATAGAACTAAAAAACTTTCCATCCATCTTTAACACCATACAGAATATATTACCGTCCTTCACGAAGTTGAATAAAAATCATAAGTTTCCTGTGAACCTATTCGAAAGGTCCATTTACATTGAAGATGTAAGTACAGTTCCGTTTGTAGTTGGTGGAAGCCACTTCTAGCACGAACGAGGGGATTTAGATGCGGACATCGCACTCAATGTTCCATTTTATGTTCCTAGTTCAGAACTCGAAGTAAACGCAACTCGGCTAATGATAATGAATTCAGGAATGTAAAGTTTTCGTTTTGTTTGTTACTTATACAGGAACTATCTACCTCAATGATGAGAGTGCTAAAGATTTTTAACTTTTCCTTTTAATTTATTTTCAGATCTATACTTTATGTTATAAATAAACCTTAGCATTTTATAACTAATAATTTTACTGCGAGAAAATCTCATTCAGAGCTAATTTATTACTTAAACTACAATTATTTTATCGTCGTAGTTTAGCTGGTGGTAAGGTATGTTCTGTACTCACCAGGAGAGCGACTAACGGACACAAGATGTACGAACCGTCATCAAAAATATATACAAAACTAAAAAACTTTTTTACTTTATGCATGGGTTAATAATATCCGTATAAATATAAAAACACGAATTGCAAAAATCACATTCATTGTATGCGAATGATGATGATGTCTTCCTAGCCGATTTCGGCCACGGCGACTGTAGAAACTGGACATATAACTTGAGCTATGACTGGGCATCTTCTAGTCGCGCTTCTGCCCTTCGATGTGCTCTTACGTGACTTGTATAGCCAATTTTATTAACGTACGTAATACTTTCGTTATACGAATAATGAATATTCAAAAAGAATCATCAGTATCTTATTTGATTTTAAGGATTTCACCTGTGCGTCTTCGAAGCTCAACCCAACCACGAATAAAAAAAATATCGCTAAACAAATAGAAAAATAAAAATTTACGATGACTTGAGTAACCTTCTCTTTTTGAAACCATGGACAGAATAAAATGTATTACTACAAAGACATTCAACTGTAGGCTATTAAGATAAAATAATAATTGCTGCGTAAACAACAGCTAACATAATGGTGGTCCATTAACTCGTCACGGTCAATAAAATGTGAAGCACAACAAATACGTCAAGTATGCAGTGACGAAGATCGGCACAGTAACGACTTAGATTAGCCGCGACAGCCGCCAATGTCGGTTTGCGATAGCAAGAGCATAATCTTGATTCTGTTTCATAATAGAAAAATATTTGCTTAGCACACCTTTCAAAGTGACACAATGCGAACGTTTGCTTTGCTATCTTGGATTATGTCGTGCGGAGTTTTTGGCTTGACCTCAGTATTTAGCGACACCGCTAAAAACATAATACTGAATAATGTTCTCAAAGCCATAGATACCAACGATTTCAATTTCAAGTGCTCTTTCGAGATTTTGGATAACTACACAACTAACATAGACAAGGAAAATATTCACCTCAATGTCACTCAGTTAATAATCAAGAACAAATATCCAGTAGAAGAACACCACGTAACAACAGACGATGGTTACATACTCACTGTCATCAGAATGCCGAACGATGGACCACCAGTGTACCTGATGCATGGGCTCCTGTGCAGTGCTGATGACTTCGTTACAACAAACTTACCAAACTCTATAGCTTATAACCTCTGGTTGGAAGGCTATGATGTCTGGATCGGCAACACTAGAGGGAACAAGTATTCGCGAAATCATGCAATTTTAAATCCAGATACAGATAAACTATTCTGGGACTTTTAGCTGGGATGAAATCGGTCGAATAGATCTCACTGGCATAATTGATTACATTTTAACAAAAACTGGCATGTCCCAACTAGTTTACATCGGTCACTCGCAAGGTACAACTGCTTATTTTGTAATGTGCTCTGAAAGACCCGAGTACAATGACAAAGTGGCGCTGATGATCTCACTATCTACAGTAGGATATATGTCGCGCCTCAAGAGTCCCGTGATTCGAGCGATGATACCATTCAGTGAGGACTTCGAACTCTTCTCAGAATCCATAGGTTATTTTGAAGTTCTTCCCAGTGACTTATTCACAAATATGTTCACAACGGTTTTCTGCAGCGATCCCCTTCTTGCTTCGTTAGTCTGTGCTAACATAATGTCTATATTTAGTGGCTTTAACTGTGCGCAGATCGATTTTAATAATGTCGCAGTAATCTACGGACACCTTCCCTCGGGATCATCTACGAAGCAGCTACTCCACTACTTGCAAGAAGTAAAGTCGGGCAAATTTCAAAAATATGATTATGGTCCAACAAAGAATTTGAAAGTCTATGGAACGAAAATACCACCAGACTACGAGGTGAAGAAAATTACTTCGCCTGTTGCAATTTTTTACTCTGATAATGATTGGCTCTCGAATTACACCGACGTGAAAATTCTGATAGATCAGCTCCCAAAAGTGGTAGATGTATATAACGTGCCACTTCCCAAGTTTACTCACATGGACTATTTGTACGCAAAAGATCTGAAGACTCTCGTATACTCAAGACTTGTAGAATTAGTAAAGAAGTACTCACCGAACCTAAAGTGGTAGGTGATTAACGGTCGTATAATACAAAAATTGGAAAACATTAAATTCTAAATCAAGCACTGTGATAAGAATTTGTTACGCGTTTTCAGGCAATAACTGGAATGAATTTATTTCATGCTCATTACTCGGATAGCCAATTTGTTTGTTTTGTAATTATTTATAGCGACGAGGAATTTCGTAATAATGAGAAATAATGAGAGGAGCCATAAGTACAACATTTAAGAGACAATACCATCATTAAATTATAATAATATAACGTAGTAAAAAAACTATTTGTTTATATCTTAAAAATATTACGGGAATTAAATTACTAAACTTGGAAAAAAAATCAAAGAATGCGGATGTAGAAACAGTCATTGTCATTATACAAACATATTATTATAATAACACGATGTTAAATACTTAATGACAATATATCAAGCAACAATTACATATTTACAACTTGGCATATAATAACACCTCTTAGGTAGCATAATATCTGTATAATTTTCTAATTACAACAACAAAAAGTGCCTCAGTGGCCGGCCGTATATATTTCTATTTTTTACTTACTGTCAGATAAAACTTTAATGATAGAATTTAATTGAAAATCAGAACCGTTAACCATATTGTTACTTTCTTGTGTTCAGTTACTGTGCCGGATATTATCACTATACAGATTGCGCAATGTCATGAAATCTTTGTAGTATTTGGTCTTCTGTAAAACATCGCGCCGGCGATGATAACTTATTGTTTTGTTGCAGTTGCTTCTTCAACTTCAGTTCTCTCTTTTCTTCTTTGCATCGTTTTTTTATTTTTTTGTTTTTGTGTGTTTTGTACAATAAAGAGTAAAATAAATAAATAAATAACTGTTGGTTTCATAGTAGTGTATAGCTTCTCATCAACAAATTGATAGCATTTGCGAAACACCTTAATGAGACATTCTACTTTATTATAAATTTTAGGAGGTTGTTGACTTTTACTTATCGAATATTAACTAAGCCGGAAGATAGCAGCGAGGCTTTGTTGTCACCGAAAATAAATTAAACATAAATGTCTCTGTGAAGATGGCAAATAATTAGATAATACCCTATGAATTATTATTTATTATCAATCATAAAAATGTTGTAATAAATTGAACAAAAATACGAAATATTTTTACTAAAGTTAAAAATTTAATTAAGATTGAATTGAAGAAAAGAGGTCTGATTAAAAGTTCACCTGGGAAAATATATTAAAACAATAAAAATACCAGCTTCATATTTAACATTCGGAAACGTATACTTTCGCACATGTTGCATTAACGATTTTTACAACCGGTCGACTGCTTCACGTCAACCCTCATCGAGGAACCTAATTCCGAGCGTATGATATTAGAAAGACCCATTAGAACTATTAACCGGGCAAGGAATCCACATTTATTTCAGACTAAAGAGTTGACAATATTTCTTTTTCGTTTTCATGAATAGTGAAATAATAAATGTAAGACACGGTAAACAAATGATAGCACTATGGTACCGAGTACTGACACAGCAATTAACTAATATTTGCCAGGATAGATGCTACTATTAACAATGATAACAAAATCATCAAATTATTTAAATACTGCCGTTACCTATATAAGTGCTTGCAAATTTCAAGTTTACAGTTTATCAAAAATCATAATGAGGACACTCGTGTTGTTCTCCTGGTTAGTGACATGTGGAACTCTTGGCGTGGAATCAATAAACCTTACTGGTATCACTGATATAAACACGTTATTAAACGATATTATCGGCGCATTGGATAAGTCAGATTTCGATATTTCATGCACAATGAACAACCTGCTTAACTTTACTGCTATAAATGTTAATGAAGATATACATCTCAACATCACTCAGTTAATAACCAAGTACAACTATCCAGTAGAAGAACATCATCTTACTACGAAAGATGGTTACATACTCACCATCATAAGAATGCCGAACAGTGGACCGCCGGTGTATCTGATGCACGGACTCCTGTCATCTGCTGATGACTTCGTGACAATTAACCTGCCAAACTCTATAGCATATAACCTCTGGTTAGATGGTTATGACGTATGGATGGGTAATGCGAGAGGAAACAAATATTCGAGAAAGCACGTCACTTTAGATCCTGATACTGATAAGGAATTCTGGGACTTCAGCTGGGACGAGATAGGTCAGATAGATCTGCCAACTACAATTGATTATATTTTAGAAGAGACGGGTGCATCCCAGGTTATTTACGCAGGTCATTCTCAAGGTACAACTGCATACTTTGTCATGTGCTCCGAAAAATCCGAGTATAACGAAAAGGTCGCCCTGATGATTTCGCTGTCTGCTGTGGCGTACGTTTCGCACATGAAGAGTCCATTGGCACGACTGTTGGCGCCAATTAGTACAGAAGTTGAACTTCTTTCGCAATTATTTGGCGTCAATGAAGTGCTACCCAGCAATACATTTACCAACACTTTCACCACTGTTTTGTGCAGCGAACCAAATCTTGCATATTTGGTCTGCTCTAACATAATTTACATGTTATGCGGTTTTGACTGCGAACAAACCGATTTAAGTGCTTTGCCAGTTTTATACGGACATATTCCTTCCGGCGCGGCTACGAAGCAGATGTTGCACTATCTTCAAGAGATTGATTCTGGTAAATTCCGAAAATATGATTATGGTATCTTGAAGAATTTAGAAGTTTACGGAACAAATGCACCACCAAACTACAATTTGAGCAAAGTAACTTCTCCCATAGCAATATTTTACGGTGACAATGACTGGTTTTCAAATTTCACTGATGTAAAAATTCTGATAAATGAGCTGCCTAATGTGGTAGACGTCTATGAAGTGCCTTTTGCTAAGTTTAATCACATGGATTTTTTATACGCCAAAGACTTAAAAACCCTGGTGTACTCAAGAATGGCGAAATTAATTAAAACTTACTCATCAAATGCAAAGCGTTAACCGCTTGAAAGTAGACCCTGACTGTAGATAGCTCTGTCTACAGTACGAATGGCCTGGCTAGTAATATCGGTACCCTGGTTTTTGACACACTGGTATGGGCATTTGTGTTCACTTACCATCACGTGACCCGCTCATTTGTAGAGGGTCTTCTTTATGTTATAACGTATTTTGCCACAAAACGCCAAATAAATAGCTGATAAGGTTGGCTTAGAGAAATTGTTTGTAGCGCTTCTTGCAGTACTGTGTAGTCTTTTGTTTAGTATTTTGTAAATTTTGTTCTTAATTATATAATAAACAGTTATGTTCCTTTTGTATGCGATGCTATTAATCTGCACTCAACTTGCGATTTAAACTTTCGAGAAAAGAAAGCTAAAAGTAAACCTTCTGAATTGTCTAATGTTTGGATCACTAAAAAAAACAGGAATTTGCATCTTTCTAAGCAACAATAGCGACAGAGAAGTTTTTCAAAAGGGAACCCGACACAGATACTAATATGACTTTGACTTTATTGGTCTACTTCGGTGGCGTAATTATAATTGTACACGATACAAGTACGATTACTGCACTGAGATCCTGGGTTTGGGTCCTGGGTGAGGCTAAAACAATAGTGACTGGGTTTTTCCATCTTAAAAGTGACTGTCGCAGCTCAGAGACAGGAAGTTGGTAGTATAAAAGCCCGCATCTCGGAAAGCAAGTAAAGCCATTGGTCCTGCTCCTGATCTCTCTCCGGTCATGTCGGACCGCCGTCTCACCGGATTATTGGAGTGAAGGAACGGATAGTGCACCTGTGTATTACGCACACACTTGTTTACATTAATGTATCCTGCGTACCTGGCTGATCTCCGTTGAGATTCGGCCAAGACCGATTCATGCATTAATTCACTAATATGCATAAATGCAGTCTGCAAATCGTTCTAATGATATAAGATTCTACATAAATTCGAAATAAAAAAAAACACAGCGGCGATAGCCTAGTTGGTTGTGGAACGGACTGCCGAGACGAATGTCCGCAGGTTCAAATCCCAAGGGCACACACCTCTGACTTTTCTAATGAATTATGTGTGTATTCTTTGTAAATAATAATCGCTTGCTTCAACGGTGAAGGAAAACATCGTGAAGAAACCTACCTGGGAAATTTGCTATTAGGAATTTACGACGGTTTGTGAAGTCTACCAATCCGCACTAGGCCAGCGTGGTGGACTAAGGCCTAATCCCTCTCAGTAGTAGAGCAAGCCCGTGCCCAACAGGGACAGTATTATAATACAGGACTGATATTATATTATACATACATCATTTCTATATAAAGCGAAACCGACAGTAATCGAGTTATATTGACCCTACGCCACTACTAAGCAATCTTAACGCCTAATATCTATTTTAAGATTTTATATTCTCGATGAAATAAACCATCTTACATAATATAATTCCAATATTTGGTTTTCGTGTAACAGATAGGTGCAATACCAGCTCAAACAGTTTTTATCATATTATAAATGAATAAAAAGTAAATCTTTGTTTCTCAAACATTTGATAACTTTTACGACGACATTACGTTAAAATATGCGAGATGGTATCAGTATTTATACCTAAATATCTTCAATGTGGTGTGCCTCTCATGCGTGAGAAAATGTTTAGCGATTGCGGAAGACTAATCAAAACTTAGTTATTACCGTAGTCAAATCATAAACTTAAATTAAACTGGATCATTTGGCGTAACAATGTATTTTAATAATATTGTAATAATTCACCTTTCTTTTTGTTAATTGAATATTTTTTCCAAAATATGCATGACAGTGCAAATCAAAGTATCTCTTAAAGTTAAGACCAGTCTCCAAAAATATATTCTTGTAGGTACAGAAGCAAGGTAGATCTGATCTGACAGCATCTTAAGTACGCAAATTGCATAAACATATTAATGTATTTTTATATATTAATAGTATAAATAAAAACAAATTTCCTTTCTAAATTATCATAATGCAATAAATAAGCAAATAATTTATCAGCAGGACCCGAAAATTTAAATTTAAAATTGATAATTGACAAAGGTTGCCATGGCGAAACATTGTGACTAAATTGGAATTTATCGCGGTGAATTAATAGATCATTATGTTGCCTTTAATTTTATTATGAAATTACCAGACTCCGATGGGAAAGAAAAAAATATGGATCTTACTAGCTATGAGGTTGCTGGTGGAAGGATATCTGCATCTATCCAGATAGTGACTACCATATACAAGGAGCAAAACCCTTGACAAAATAGTCAATTAGATCGAATTGCCTAAACAATTGAATCGATTGGAACAAATAAAATATCCTAGCTAACAACATTAAATCGCTATTTTATTAAGCGTATGTGAAGAAAATATGTGGAGAGCAAATGTGTGGATATTTTTCACTAACAATAAATTTAATTATTTAACAGTCGGCAGTGTAAGTGGGCCATATCAGTACATTTTTGTCGTAATAACAAACACGTGACCTAGCTCCAGTGATGATAAAATAACAGCTATAGACTAGCATGCGAGGTATAAAACTGTGATAGTTTGTAGAAACACAAAGGCACCGCGACAGATGGCAGGCGCCGCGCTCGCTCTGCGGTTACACCATGCAACATTCATGTGCCCGTACACAGAGCGAGTAAAAAAATTGCTTTTATACTGCCACGGCAAATCGACACAGTACAGTACAAAATAATATATGCCGTTAAAAATCAGAAGTATAACAATATAGCTACAAAATTTTGGTGAGTTACTGTTTTATCCTGGAACCGTACCTCATCACGAACGGAGTAAAAATATAATTTTTAGTCGTGTTGTAGTACATCGAATCACACCAAGGTAATCTAACCATATGAAAACTAGAAGACCGTTACATACCATCATTTACTGTCTGTCCATCTGGTATCAGAGTGTTAACTCAGTATCCACCTGCACTGTGCAGACTGTGGGCTCATAGGGTTGCATCATTGATGCCGCTAGCTGTGAATAATACACCGTTCGGACGACGCGCGGCCTATTTGTTCCATCGACAAAAAATCGCTTTACCTACAAAATTTTCAGACCTGGAATCAAATTTTAAGTAACGGAAATTAATATTGGATATATTAAGTTCTCAGCGGGATAGGGACTACAGCAAAAATGGTGAAAACTCATGGTCGCTCGCCCCCTATTAGACATGACTTGACATAGCTGGATAAATGTGGTTGTGATGCCGCCTGTCGTTACCCAGGGGTAGTCAGGGGATCACCTATTTCAAAAAAAGCAAAAAAGTACGTTTTGTTGTGACTCGTATGGATGAATGGATTTCCAGATTAAACATGTGTATGTACCGGTGCTTAGAGTACAATTCTGATCATCATCATAAGACCACGTCTCTCGTTGGCCGGTAATATATTTGTTACGCTGAATAATATATTACTTGCTAGGTCAAATGACAGCTTGTATGTGGGCTGTGTATCAATCGATCACGGATTTGAATCTTACGCCAAACAATTTTCTAAAAGATTTTCGAGCACGATTTGCTATTAACTAAGTGGCTGGTCATAACAACTAAAACAAATCCTCTGTGCGTCATGGTAAAAAAGTTTTGTTACAATCATACATTAAACTGGATTGGAGTTGGAATGAACTGCAAACAAGATCAGATTCAGTATATCCATTTTACTTCCAATCCAGTACCAATCAGGTACAACGATACAAGTCAGTGACCTCATGGCATACACATGACTCCAGTGGGTACAAACAGGCGCGGTGGCGAGTGGCAAGTCGACTGGAGCGCTGCCATTACCCGAGTGGCTCTAATTGTGGCTCGACAGCCCTCCGCACTTCTCTCGTGAACTCGATTGTATCGCACTTTTATTTTATGCCTCACTTTGTAATGTTCACGGAATTCTAATCTCTAAACCTTTGAGGAAACAACGTGAATGTTACGCGTAATTCTCAACAGTAAAATTATAATTATAAATACTCAATCCTAGCACAAATATTAATTGCAGACCACACGAACACGGTATTTTGTTTTGTTGTTTTGTAACACGACCTCCCGTTCCACCACCCACTTGTCGATGCACCAACGAAGCCCAAAAAAGGAAAACTTATATGTTTATTTTGTTAATAAACAAGTAGTTCCTAAGACATACTCCTCTTTTAACACTTAACCCATAAAAGTTCGTTAAGAAGCTTTAAGCAAGTTTCTAGTGGAGTTTTCATTAAATCCCTTCATAATTATCTCTAGACATATCTCGTGATTTATCGTCCAACTTGGTCTCATCTGCATAATATCGCCGCAAGCTCTATGTGCATACTTTCTTTGAATATCTTGAATTAACGCCTTTGGAATTATTTTTCCTCAGTAATTGGCTCGTGGTGTTATAAGGAAGAGTTTCGCCATAAGAAATATAAGTATTTGGTTTAAGTTTTTTGTATGTATATTTATGTGTTGTAACCTTTATTTCTTTGAAAATCAACACTGAGAACTAAAATAGAGTACTTAAAAACTTTACTTATTTTCAAATAGACAAAAATTTTAATCAAATTAACTAACAAGTAAGCAAAAGAGCAAGAACCTAAAATATAGCTAGCGAAATGCAACGATTGTGAACGTCCGTCCGATCCAAAGCAAAATGCAAGCAATAGTGATCGCCAACGCAGTGGTCCGCGCGCTCGCCGGTTCAGTTTCGCGCCCTTTTTCTTTTTTTTTCGCACGATGACCACGTCAGTTTGCTCATTATATAATAATGAAAATAAAAATAAACTTGCGTAATATGCGTGAGAGCTGTCTTTCAACACTAGTAACATAACGTAAAACTTTGAATTATAGATAACATTCTGGTTTCAGGACACGATATGACCTTGAATTTAGATGTTAAGTTTAATAATGCCCATTCGCTCCATTAGTCAAATCATAACAGATTCGTTCCTGTAGGATACCCTAGTCTGGTATACAAGAGTCATACTAGGACATCTACTAGGGTTCAATTGAGTATTGCGGAATGCCTAAGCCATTATTACAAAGTCTTATACAGAGATAAAAAAGGATGAATTGATATTATATTAGTCAGCATATCTATAAAATTCATACCTTATACCTATTACCCACTTCAGCTTATTACACGATGTTCTTTAAATGAATAAAAAGGCTCAATCGGTACAAGCCCATAACAGTAAACACGCTGTAACATTACCCAACATTTGGCCCAATAAGGCCCCGACGCACTAATAGAGGTATAACGTCCAAAATAGGTCCCGGTTTGAGCAGAAAGAGGTAGCGGGAACAATATGGTCCAAGTGATGAGATTGAAGAAATATTAAAAATTTTCTTAATCAATGTATACAGTCGTTGTTATTAAACCAAAATGGGTTGTATATGTAACTAAATTATAATTAGGAAATCTATGTGGGTACTATATGTTTTATTGACTTAATAGCATCTGAACATATAATGAAAAAGCTGGTTATTCCTGTGAGATTTGACTTGTGTTCAGCCGAAGTATCATTTAAGTAGGCCTAGTACCTACAGTGACACACCAGCATAAACAAGGCTGTCATCGTGGAACGTAATGTATCTATTTTTTGGTATTGCATTTGGTTTACTGTATACGGAACTATTGAATATTATTAACTGTATTATAATTAAAAGAGCGCTTAAACACGCTGTCGCAACAGCTTAAGGCTTATTTGTAACCTCAAGCCCTGAGGGTCGGCATCACGTAGTGATACGAATTGAGTGGTGCGGCGTAATTGGCGATCGGAGGCGTTTCGCCGCCGTCCCAGTAATTACCGACCCACCCCGGCCCGGCGTCTAGCTCCAAACTCTACATGTTACTAACAACCGATAAAAAATAATTTATGGTCGGTATTGGGTGATGGAGATGGGACTTATGTATGTAATGTTCTACCTTACATAAGCGATGGTGCCACTTATTGATTATAACACATTAAAATTAAATATTTTTTTTTCGGTTTTTATCATGATCCCCCTGTGACCATGAAGGCTGTAAAGTTTTCGAAACGCCGGGAGAAAACTAAAATATTAAAACCGCAAAAATCCGAAAAATAGTTTAATTTTAAGGTCTAACATTCGCGTAAACAAGAAATCATTATTGACTATAAGGTCTAAATTCTTATCAAGACAACTTCTAGTTAGTTACTTCATCGCATTTCAATTTGGAATTGGCGTAACGCATTTTTAGGCACGTGACATGGTTTGGTTTGAACTAAAGAGCGAGTCCTTGAAGAACGGACACAAGAAATTGACTATTTTTGGTAATTTATCACCTTTCTGCGTAATTTTTAAAGTACATCTTGTAGTGCACGAATCGCTTCTACATTAAATCCATTATACTTTATACACTTCGGGCTCAGAGACACGAACTAATATGCCTATCCGGGAAAAACATAACAAGTATCACTAACAGGAAAAAAGATCCAATTATTTTCCAAAAATAATAAAATAGGGAGCGACTTATCTGTTGATCGGTAAACAATGTCAAAATACATTGAAAATCCAATTATACGGAAGAGCTCAGAAGATTTAAGAATTGTTGGGCTTTATTATTTATGAAGGTTTCGCGTTTTCAATATAATTGTTGTCAACTTGGGGAGGAATCGGGAGTAAATTAAATTCCGGTGAAGGACACCCGGCCCTTTGCATTATACGATACGATTTGTCTTAATTCTGTCACTACAATTAGGTGGCAAAATATTTTTTGAAACATAGGTTTGATCAAGTCGGTTAGTATTGTAAGCATTTTGCTCAAAAAATCAACAATAGTTGTACGAATTTGTTTAATATTTAATAGCAAATCAGTCTACTAAAATAAATTTTACGAACAATGAGCCGTATTTTTGCAATAACAAATAAAAAGGAAGTCTTCAAAGCATTATAGTCATCACAGAAAAATATAATAACAAGAACAATGTTTTTACATGTATCAGTTCAAAAAATGTCTAGTGCAATCATAAATAGATAATTGTATTCGACTAAAGATGATTTCTAATCAAAACACAACCCCTACTATTTACAAAACATAACTTTGTGAGCCGACGACACGACACCGACACGACAAATCGTAACTCATAAAACCTCACGCAAAATTCCTAATTCATTTTGTCGACAATTCGCCTTGACACGCACCCTTTCCAAGAGACGCCTTAAGAGAGTGATTTGCAATTAAATAGAATTAATATAATTTGCAACAGTGCACAACAGAATGTCAAATAAGTTGACAGGGTTTAACAAAGTAAGGATTTAGGAGCTCTTTAAGTGTTAGAGGTACTGCTTGCCTTTTTCTGTGATATAATGTCACAGAATGATGAATGGAGTACAGTACCATGTAGTATAATTATCATCATCATCAGCCACAAGTCACTGCTGAACATAGGCCTCCCCTAAATATTTCCAGACGAACCTGTCGAAAGCATAATCCATCTAGTATTTTCTATTGTATGTGTCGCTGCAACTTTATATAAGTAGGTGCTACCTAATAGTAACAAGACATCACAAAATCGACTGAGTCCTGAAAGATGAAACTCTTATTCAAGATCCTTGAAAGATGGTAGTTAATGTAGAAGTACTGGGTTAATAACATTACCTATACTAGGCTTAATCTTCTCCGGTGCTTTAGTAGACGATCGATTTAATCAATTTAGTACGGAACCGCCGCAATCTCGGAAGTGGAGGCTTTACTGTGGGCCGTCCTGTCCTGTGTCCAGCCGAACGGCGGCTCACAGCGCCTGTAATTGGATGAGGCGACCCGAAAATCACTTTCCTGAGAGATTTCTAGGCTTTGAGGAAAAATATGCAGGGTTTTATGCCTCACAGTGTACACCAGGGGCTTGGATTATGACATGCTTCACAAATCTTCTACATCTGAAGTAGTAAGTGTTATAATACCAATATAAATACAGTTATGACATTAGGATAGGCCAGAGGCACAACATATTGCACACGATCCGCACTTCGTTGAGCAAGTATATCCACATTGAAATATAATTTTAGCGTAAATTTCAATAATGTCAGAATGCGATACATCGAGGTAAAAAGCCTCGCTGCTCACAGCACATCTTCCCTACGTTTTAATACCTAAGCTGCCCGTGCCACATAACTTTGCCTCTTTGCCTACCCGTCGGTTCTTTTAAGTCTATGATATTGCAAGAGCTATGTCCGAATGCATTGTCAGCGGCACTACGAACAGAATGGGCGCGAATTCCGAACTCAAACCTCATGCCATTCTGAGCCGAAAGACTGAAAGGTAGAGTTTAATTTCCAATGCTTTAGAATTGGGCGGCTACCGGCCATTATTCTCAACGAACGTTCTGGAATGTTCGAGAAATGCCAGGAATCGCACTCGACATGTCCACTCTTGTTAAATATTTGTTTTAATATTGCAGGCGGATATTTGTGATGTTTTAAAAGGGAATTTATGTTGTGATGAATGGGTCGTATAAAACTATTATTGCGCTGGATGTCGCCTAGTCACGTTTGTGTACAGAATAAACAAGCTAACTGGAGCCTGCTCACTATCCAGCATTAACTGGATTTATAAAAAATAGCTACTCATTTCTCTAAAACTATTGTCTAAAACATATGATATATGACAAGATTTGCGTCATAATGTGTGGTTTAATGGTAAGGCTATATGCTAGACCGAATTGTATGCAGGTCGTCTTCTCAGACAGTCCTACTGTAGTGAATTGACTTAAGTGATGGAGTTACTATTTACGGTGACATATTCAAAGTATCACGTCTGTAGAGACGCTGTATAATAATCGTATATATTGTCTACAATCCTCATACTCATTATTGTGGAAATAGAACGTTAGTACGATGCGTGGAATGGAATGTAAAGTGCGAGAGATAAAAGAGACAAGAGTGGTTTGACGTTACAGATGAAGTTTGGAAATGACGGACAAAAGATGTTAGACTGAAAAATAATTAAAGAAGCAATTTACTTGAAATGTAGATTTATTTTGAACAAATCCCACTTATTTAACAGAAATAGAAACACGAAACGAGAATCTCCTCCTTTGGAATTCGGTAAAAATAATAAGACTGAAAATACCCATGCCCAACTCATTTTCTTTAAACTCGATCCCTAAATCGTCAACGGATCCTGATCCTCTCACATAAGATCATGGCCGACGACCACTTACCTACCACAAAATGACTGGCCCGTTCCCTTCTGCTATAGAAAGTGATGGATCGGTATTATAAAACTGTTCATTTCAGTTGTGCCCATTTTGGGACAGTGAAACGTCATTAATCCTTGTCAGGTAGTATAGGGCTATAGTTTGATACTTATTGCGGATTGTGTCAAATTGTCTGTAAACATTGATGTTGGTGAGAAGCATTGGATAATGATATTTATTAATTGTCGTAGGTTCACTTGTTAGTAAATAAATACGTAAATTGTATTCATCTGATAATAACTTTAATAATAATGTTTTAATGAATCACTTTTGCAATATTCGTCAAATAAAAAGCATTTGAATTCCTTTAATTAAAAATGCGTCCACAAACTTTGTGACAGCGCGAGCATGTGGTGTGTTTGTTTATGAGTCCGCAAAATTTCATACAGCCTTGACTTACGAACAACATAGTTACTGATCTTCAGTCATGTATAACGCCTGTGAATAATCATCAAAGTAGAATTATGAATGTGGAGACGATTTTATGAGGGCATTTAAACGAATGTGGAAAGTTTTCTATCTACAGCTAAAAGAGCTCGCTGTAAGTCTACGCGCCGAATAACCTATCAACAAAATAACACCTATTCTTATGCAATGTATCACGAAACGCGTCGATGTCGCGCAGCAATTACTTTTCGATTTCAAACATTGCTCTAAGCTGCGTTACTGTCTTTCCGTTACTTGAATATCAAGATGTCTCACTGCGTTTAAAGTGGAAAGTAGTAGAGAATATTTGGCACCGCTTCAGACAATTCGTTTTATTAATCGACAGCTTGGGCTCAAATCAAAATGGCTTTTACGACATCAGGATCGAGAATTGCTTACACCAGGAAATATTAGAACGAAACTCCAGAGGGAGCAGTTTTAATTTGATTCAGTGAAGTATTTTTAAATTTGGAAGAATAGGAATCAATAGTATGGGCTAGATATATTTTTCAGTGTGAATGTTAATGAAAGCTGAAAATAAATATATATACAGAAGAGCAGTAAGTATAGTTCTATCTTTATATACTATTACATAAAGCTGAAGAGTTTGTTTGTCTGAATGCGCTAATCTCAGAAAAATATGTAGAGGGACTATTATCCCGGAAAACTCTTCCACGCGGGCAAAGCCGCATGCAAAAGCTAGTACCACGTATTCATACAATTTATTATTAATCTTAGCTTTGATAGCAATAAATCAATATTTAAAATATTATTGTAATGACTATAGACTAATTTATACTATATTCGATTTCATAGAATTTTGTTGACAGTGCCGATTATCCGATACCCGCTGTATGCACAATCATTAAAACAAAAGAATGGAATGCTGTATCGAACGGGTTACGGCTCACGCTTCAATGAGTCACCTCTTTGCAGCCCAGGGTTTTGTGACAAATCAAAAATTGGTTACAGCGGCAAAGGATTGAGCACAAAACGTGTTAAAATGTTATTTGCTTTGTTCTATCTCTGCGTACGTCGTTTGAGTACAGTAAAACGGAATTAAATTATTTTTGCGTTGAATATGATTACTGTTAAAAGGGTTTAGTGTTAGTCTAAAAAATCTAACTATAATATTAATAAGAGTAAGAAATTAAAATAAGAATATACCAAATAATATATGATGAATCTTTTAATATTCACAATGACGAAACCGCAAGCAAAACCTAGTCTAATAAAACGTATAGACTCGAAAAATTGTTTCTTACACATTAAATACTCCCAAGAATTAAATAAATCTTACAGCATACAATATCATAAAAATATTACAAAACAAAAATCAAAACAAATGTTTAACAGTAGACGAAAGAAAGAGTTGTAAGAATTGGAACATGAGTTAAGACTATTACCTTCAACTGAACCGTATAAATATAAAATGGGTAATTCAAAATAAACATTTTGCTTTAGATTTCAGTTCGGTCGGTTTTGTGTAATTTCAATTTAACTTTCGATTCCTTTCACCCTTAAGCTTTATTCATTTCGTTTCGCGGCTTCATTAATATTAAAAACATAATTCAAAAAACTAGATTTAATACAATTTTCCGTTTTCATGAAGAACTAATTTATATACAAACTAAACGGCTATAAATATTAAAGTTGAGAACTGAGCTACATTAATATCAAGTTAGTTTCCAAATTTCCTACAAAACATTGGAGCGTGGAATAACTTAATCACTAGGAGCAGGCGAGGGATTTAATTATGTTCAAATAATTTGAATGTTGACAAAGGTCCCATTGATATGGGTCCAGAGCCCGAGAAATAGGGCAACTTGTGCTAAGTTCGGGTCCCAATTGGCATAAAGCCTCCGTTTGCTTTACCATTGGTGTCGTTACAGTAATTACTGACCTAGAAATTAAGGCGGAAATTAATTTAAACTAATTATACTGTAAATTGTTTGAGCCTAAAATATTTGTATTCAGTATTGTAAGTTGACGTAAATGGTATGTAGTTAACAAGGCCATGAATGTGAAACTATGAAGATAAAAATATTGTTAGGATAAAAATATTATTGTAACGGTATTTGTGACACATCTTGCTATAAAACACTGAGCGTTTGACAGACCGAAGTAGTATTTTTGTAGTCAGTGATAGTTCTTTTAATTTTAATCAAAATCGCTTCAGTTCCTGATAATATAATAACGGTGTGGCAATAATATAGTGAAAGCTTGGTCACGGTGGTTAGTGTTGTGCGATTATCTGGTGTACCTATAACTAGGATTAGGCAGCATTGGTCTGGTACTAATACTGTTTCTTTACTCTTTCAAAATAAAGGAACTTTATTGTACTTGATGGGTCGTGCCATCGCGAGGCTAGTATTATATTTGACCTACACTATCTAGAAACAGTGCGTCCCGGGAAGCTCAGCAGAACAAAACTAATCTATACTATTATATAAAGCTGAAGAGTTTGTTTGTTTGTTTGAACGCGCTAATCTCAGGAACTACCGGTCCAAACTGAAAAATTCTTTTTGCGTTGGATAGCCCTATGTTCGTGGAGTGCTATAGGCTATATATCATCACGCTATACCCAATAGGAGCGGAGCAGTAATGGCTAATCTCAGGAACTACCGGTCCGAACTGAAAAAATCTTTTTGCGTTGGATAGCCCTTTGTTTGTGGAGTGCTATAGGCTATATATCATCACGCTATACCCAATAGGAGCGGAGCAGTAATGGTTAATCTCAGGAACTACCGGTCCAAACTGAAAAATTCTTTTTGCATTGAATAGCCTTTTGTTCGTGGAGTGCTAAAGGCTATATATCATCACGCTATACCCAATAGGAGCAGAGCAGTAATGACTAATCTCAGGAACTACCGGTTCGAACTGAAAAAATCTTTTTGTGTTTAAAAGCCCTTTGTTCGTGGAATGCTATAGGCTATATATCATCACGCTATGCCCAATAGGAGCGGAGCAGTAATCGCTAATCTCAGGAACTACCGGTTCGAACTAAAAAAAATATTTTTGTGTTGGATAGCCCTTTGTTCCTGGAGTGCTATAGGTTATATATCGTCACGTTATGACCAATAGGAGCGGAGCAGTAATGAAACATGATGCAAAAACGGGGACAATTTATTAGTTTTGAGAGCTTCTGTTGCGTGCGCTGCGTAAACGGTTAAAGTTATGCAACAATAATGTATGACGGGATTGTTCCTCTTAAAAAGTTCTACAAAATTATATCATAAAACAAAATCCAACGTATTAGGATAAAATTTGGTATGGAGACAGTTTGAGACCCTGGGAAGAACATAGGCTCCCGGGAAAATATATAGCGTGACTTTTATAACGGAAAACTTTAGCCCGAAAAACTTTATAACGCAGGCGGAGCCGCGGGCAAAAGCTAGTATTATATAGACCGGATAACTTCAGAATGCAACTACTCAGTAAGATATTATAGTGTTGTTGGTTTCAAATTTTTTTTGTTTCTTGAATGACGAGACAAGCTTATGTACAGTAATTAGAGTATAACATATAGGATTTTCTGACATTTTTCAAATTCATACTAAAACCGAAAAAAATATTACATTGTAATGAATTCCTGAATAGTAAACATTTATACTACGAAAATTTCACGTAGAAAGTAACAAATAATTCCCACTATCCCCCTGATTAAACATAAAGCCCCATCATTCCAATGCGAATTCAACCGAAATTCCACTTAAAATCCCATTATGGTATCGCCGCGGCGGTCAGCGCCGAGTGAAAACAATTTAAAGTTTAACACCCGGTAATATCATAGAGGTGGAGGTTAGTGGGGAGTGTTCGCATTTAGAGCGGTCTTTCATATATTTATTTAACTTTTTTGAGCTATCTACGATGGACTGCAAGACAAGTGAAATGGCTTAGAGAAACAAACAAAATTAAAAATGGAACGTAAGACCTGAATATATTGCTCGGAACGATAGATCGTGATGTATGCATTATCTCAAGTGTAAGCCATGAGGAAATAAGTGTTAATGAAGACCACTAATGGCCTTTGAGGTGAAGATGGTCGCCGAATTCCCGAAAATAATAATATCAGCCCTGTATTATACAACTGTCCCACTGTTGAGCATGAGCCTTCTCTACTGCTGAGAGGGATAAGATCTTAGTCCACCACGCTAGCCAAGTACGGATTAGTACACTTCACACACCCTTAAAATTTCTATAGAAAACTTCTCAGGTATGCAGGTTTCCTCACGACCTTTTCTTTCACCGTTAAAAGAAGCGATAATGGACAAAGAATACACCCATAATTTTAGAAAAGTCGGAGGTGTGTGCCCTGGGGTTTGGATTTTGAGCCAGTGGACATTCGTCACGGCAGTTCGTTCTACATCCAATAAGGCTATCGCCGCTTTTATTAATAATTAATGAAAAAAAAATGCTGTAATGACAACGGAAAATGTTGAAAATTATCTACATCGAATAGGGTAAAAAGAGCTAATAAAGAAAATTTAAGGGTTATTTATAAAGTTATAATAGTAAAGCGCCTACATATAAACAATAGCAACACTACCCCAATATCTTAATTGCAAAATATTAGCACTGCTCTACATAAGCTAAAGCCATAAAGTATAAAATTGCCTAACTCAATACCTTATAAGTGAGTACCATATAATTCAAACCGAAACACAAAGGTACGCTGCTCAACGGCAGTAATAGGTAAGTGAGGCGGTGGTGCTCACCCGTGCTAAGCTCACATATGAGTGTAGTTTTTTTTCCGTGGGATCAGAACGACATAATCTTAACACAAAGAATTTCCCTAGTTTACGCAACTGAAGGCCTCCTTGACACCAATCCTTTGTTGGAGAATCCGGTTCCGGACTAGTCGTGTTAGACAAATTATTATGCTATTTAAAATATGCATTTAGTGATCTGAGTAGACCATAATGAGGTATTATATTACTACACACGATTTACGCCCCTATTCATAAACGTTATTTATCTAAGGACGAAGCATTCCCGTGATAACAAGTCTGTTTCTCAGTGCTGACGGCATGGTAGTCTTCGCAGTGCGTAGACATAGGGCCGTTGTGATTGGCTTATATTGAGATACACCTTTAATCTAGTTGGCTGTCAGATAAACATAGCTGAACAAACAGTAAGCTGTCAGATAAACAAAGCTGAGAAACAGACTTGTTATCACAGCAATTCTCCGACCTTAGATAAATAACGTTTATGAATACGGGTGTTAGTCTATATACTAGAAATAAAAAGGGCCACAAAAAATGTAGCCTTCGTTCTTTAAGCTCTTACGCTACCATAATACTAAGTAACCAATCCGATCTATCATCAAAATAAAAATAAATGACGTCTCGCTGTTACTGGCATCACACCTCGCGTCACATCACGCCGCGCACGGCTCACTCGCTCTAACACTATTAATGCAACATCGCTGTTCTTACGGTTTTGAACGGGAAACAAATTAATATTAATTGGCTGTTGAGAGGGTATATTATATTAGTAACCGGCAACGTAACCATGGCACACTTAGTGAATAATAGAAGCACGTTTTGACATATCATGGGCTTAAGGGGATTTTACAAATAATAAGAGCGGTGTTCTGGCGTAGGCGGTATTTCGGATTCCTGAGATGTCTATTATAGTAATTAATTTCATCATCAAAAAAAAAGCTTATACTAGTCCTTCTCAAGGTGTAAATCTATTTCCATAGCAAATTTCATCGAAATTGGTTCAGTGGTTCAGCCATAAACAAACAGAAAGACAGAGTTACTTTCGCATTTTTGGAATTATAGCCATCAGTCATCACTGAAAAATAAACCATTCGTATTAAATTATTTTTATATTAAACCTATAAATATTGAGTATGTCTGTTATAAGCATACGCTACACAGTAAAGTTTTATTATAGTTAAATGTATTTTATTGATACGCACTAATAAATTAAAAACAACGCTATAAATAAACGCACTATCAGGTGTTCCAAACCCAATGCAGATAGAACTGTAAACGTTCCGATCTGCGAGCCGGCGCGGGGCGGCGCGGGGCGGCGCGGGGCGGCGCGGGGCGGCGCGGGGCGGCGCGGGGCGGCGCGGGCGGCGCGGGGCGGCGCGGGGCGGCGCGGGGCGGCGCGGGGCGGCGCGGGGCGGCGCGGGCGGTGTAATTAATGCGCGACATAATGCTCGCGCCTACTCGTCAGATACTGGCTAATAAAAAAAAACACACACACAACTCGCATTTATTCCCGAACGGGTAGGTGCAACCAGGCACTAACTTTTCGCCATGTGTGTACAATGATCTGATAGGGGAAGAGCCTATCACCATCTGAAAAGTTCTGGAGTGGCGACCGCGAACCGCAAGTCGCAGCGTAGGCAGGCCCCCCACGAGATGAACCGACGACCTGGAGAGGGTCGCCGGAGTGGATATGGATAAGGGCGACCCGGAACCGATCCCTATGGCGCTCAATGGGGGAGGTCTATGTCAAGCAGTGGACGATTCCCGGAAAATCGCCATATCACAAATTCCAGGTCCCGGGCTAATTTTTGATAGAAAAACTAAATGTCACTTTTTAGGACCCGGAATCTCAGAGCGGTGTCGTACCGTGCAAACAATACAACTACGCCACCAACGCATTTAAGAATATTTTATCAAAACAGAAGGGCCGGAGTGGTAGAAGGTGGATTACTATCACACAAAGTAAGAACTTCGTATATACATTAGCTGAAGTCTCTCCCCAAAGCAGTAGACAGTGATGTAGATATTAGACACACGATTAGTCTCGCTTATTTTCGCCTCAAGGTGTAATATTCGCCTCGCGAAAAGCTATATAGCAACTTAGGATTTTCGATTCAAAACTCTTGATCAAGTGGTTGCCTATAAGTCAAACTCGGGACCTCAACTCAAAATATGTCAAGTGTTAAGCGCCTTTAAATACAAATGATCAGTAAAACACGTTCATGAATCCAACGCAGGAAATTTCCAATGTATTGGTTGCCTAGTAATTGAAACCCACGAGCCACCTTTTCAATCATGTTAGCTAGATCTCGAGTGATCTACAACTGATATAGAATAAAAAATGAACACGCTTTTATTGCAAAATCAATAAATGTAACTTCGTTGATCGCTACTTACTTACAAAAATATTTGTTTTTGATTTAGATGTTATTCTGTTACTAGGTGCACGTGGCTTCGCCGTCGCCGCGTAACATACCTTTTCTGCCACAGAATTCACCTAATTGTAGTGATCCATAACGCCATCTATACCACGCTAGCTCATATATTAAAAGTCAGATAATATAAAATTCAAATACTGCTTACGGGAGCATTATTGGTACAGAAAAGCCTATACGCTAATCAAGGACATGATTTATACATGTGCCAAATTCATTTAGCGCCTTTTAAGTTTATTTCTAAAAAAGTTTTAACCACATTTCGCATTTATAATTTATGTAAAATCTATCGATAACGCATAAAAAACTAAAAGCATCCTTTCCAACATAAGTTAAGAATTAAATATTTCAAACATTTTTTATTTATAGTTGACTATGTAAAAATTAAAGTGGAATAGTTGATACAAAATCTAATACAGCTGAAACTACGAATCAGACAAACTCCAAGTCGAAGATCTTCTATTCGCCGGAGAAGCACAGTCATTCCTGCGCCTCTCCAACGAACAATGACATACAAGAAGCGGACACAGAGAGACACAGTGGTATAAAACCGTGACAGATGGAAAACAGTTCACAGTGAATTTAATAACGGGTAAATCCCCTTGACCTCGTTAACGCCGAACGGGTCTCTGGGGGATTAGAGGTCCATTCACAGCTCTAATTTGACTCCTTGTTATCTCTCGCCGGAGCGGGTTCCGTCGCTCCGACGCTTCGCTCATAGATTTTGGATTACAGCTAAGTAAGCAGGTATTAGCTGTTTTCAATTATTGCTGTTCGCCGTGTTTTTAAAGGTGAGGAAAATGTTTTAATATTTCTTTCCTGACTTGACCTGAATGGTGTTTATATTTTAATTAGAGTTTTCGTGGAAATGTTAGAAGTTTTTTTCGTATCAGTGAATACTGGAAAGAGCTATTAGCTGATAATAAATATTAACTACTCTTTCCCATAAACACATAAGGACGACTCCATCAAAAACTTCGAATTATACAATTCTTTTGCACTACACTACGTAGTATGCACTCTCTTTGAAACATCAGGAATGTTACAATACACCTGGTTACAAAATCTTTCAAATCGATAATGATCAACAATGCACACTGCAAGTCGCCATAACCAGCAGTGGTCCCAGATTTACTCCTACCTACCTACCTTCCTTTTATATGACCAAAAAGTATTTAATTTGCTTGCATATTTATATGCGCCCTGATAGCGACCGCACACAAGGTGTAAAACCCCCTATAGTGGGCCGCGTTCCGTGATGCCGGCATAATTGTGTTCATTCGAAATTATCTCTCGTCAATCAACACTCTATCTAAACCCTACTTCACTTACCATCAGATGCAGTAGATTTTTTTTGCCATGCCCATTTAAAAAATTAAGGGGTTATCCGATTACACTTTTATAAGATACTACGGGTTGAAAGCGGCTTCGCCCGCGTGAATGGCCTTTCCCGCTACAAAACTTCATCCAAATCTATTCTGCCGTTTATTCACTTACCTGAACGAAAGATCATAAGGTCCAAACATCCATATTTTCACAAACTTCCACATTTATAATATTAGTAAGATTAGATATCAGTGCTGTGGTCCTCTCCCCGTTTGTTCAAAGTTCGTCGCACAGCGCCACAGTGTGAAAGCGAGGGAAACTTCTGCGGCTTCCAAGTAACTTATTAATTAATAGTGTGGTTTCTTTTACGTGCTTCTTGCTGAGAACTATTTCAGAGAATTTTTTAATTTATTTTACGCAGAAACTGTTATATAAGTCATCTGAAATTAAATTCGGTCTAGTATTTTAAAGTTTAAAAATATTTGTATACGAAAATGGCTGTAAAATAATGTAGTGAGATGAAACAATGCGTAATTAGAGATTATTCTGCAGATAAACCGACTTAAATATCTGTCTAAAATTCCATTTTCGCTGAGAATAAGTACAATGATATTAATTTTTATTTAGACTTCAAACCGCAAGTAAATATTAAAGGAAGCGTGGTTTCAGGGGCGATTTTAATTCTCCCTTATTATGTTTTCTCGAGAACAAGCAACCAAGCTCGACGCCATGATTGGGACGACCACCGCAACATGCAGTTTGTAGCTGAATAACGCTTGCTGCCTGCCCTTGGCATTACATGTGAACTAGACAGAGTCGACCCCTCAGATCTACTACTACAACTTTGTAATGTAGACTCGATAATACTCATTTTAATTACTACTGAAACTTTCGCGGATCTTTAAGTAGTTTTAAGTGCGCTGTACTTAACACATGCTACAAACGTACTCTAATACCCAACGATCACACAATTTCCTGATCTCTACTTTAAAGAAGACTTAGTATAGTGTAAAAAAGTATTCCAATGGTACGTCAATCTCACGTCACCCAAAAAAAAAAAACACTTTATTACGCCGACAGAGATCAATTTAAGAAAAAATATTTATGTAATAAAAATAAAAGTTAGTTGACAATGTTAGATAAATAATTTGCGGATGACACAAATTGTCTCGACGCAGGATCAATTCTAGGACTCTCTGATTTATCACCTGTTACGCCGCATATGGTATTATTTTACGGTTTTACACAAAACAGCTATTATATACAAGGAACTTTAACAAAAGAAATAAACCTTCTATGAAATGGCGAGCCAAATATCCCAACTCCATACCCTGATAATGTTTTTGTGTTCTTTATTAGTGTTGTGTGATCCGTTCTCACGACATTATTGTATCTTAAAATTCGATCCGTATTATGTCGGCTATACCGTGCTGATAGGAAGGAATTATTTACTTCTATTTGAAAAGTATCTTTCATTTGATTTCAATCGGATGACATATATATAGTTGAGTAGGTGAGGTAAGGTGACGCTATCGAGGCCACTCGCATCCGATATTAATGAAGCCTTACCAACAGAGTAATAAAGCGAGATTACAGACATTGTAAAGCCCCGCCGGATCCGCACGATATTGCACCACGAATATCCGCAAAATATCCGCCGAATATCCGCACATCTGAATTGGAAATTATCTCAATGTGTCATCTGATTTGTTTTATTGTTTGCGATTTTGGTTTGTATGATCGCTATGTCGACTCGATGGCATAATGACGTACTTTGATTGCTTGATTGATTGATTTGGTAATTAAAATTTGTGAGTTTTAGATTGTATCTCAATAGCATGTATGAGCTACTATAGTATTGGAATTTGAAGCTGATATAAATAAGCTCTCTGGCACGTGATGGGATGTAATGGACTCGGCGAAAGTTTTTTTTTTAAATATTCCATGCACACGTACAGTCTGCCTCAAAAGTAGCTGAATAAAATCAATACTTCAAATCGCATTTACGCGTTTATTTGAAGAATTATTTTATTTTTGTGAATTTTTTTTTATAAGAACACTTATGTGTATAGGCGATTAATTAAAGTTTTGTATTTGAAGACACTTGTATCGGTGACTGTACCTTTAATAACTTGGATCCAAATATCTTTCTTAGAAGGGTAAAAAAATGTATAATTTTATAATTACACGGATAGTATGGACGATAAGTGATATGGAAACGCCTCTTTTTCTAAAAGTGAAGAAAAGGAAACAAAACCATGAGGAAATTCCAAACTTCACGCAAGAAAAATATTGAAATACCCAATGATATAACCGCTCCGGTGCGTACCCAAAAACTATACAAAAAGAAAACTATTAAATTGACGAAAAAATTTAATATAACCCTGTTTACCCGCTCTTTGTTACGCCTATGAGAAATTCCACTCATCCAGGGAAAAGAGAAAAGTATCGTCGTCTCGCTCGCACGCTTGGACTCGGGCCAACCGAGGCCGGACCGGGGCCATTACCGGAGCTGTCGCTAATTGCTTTTATGGCTCGTTATGACAGTATGTGGTCATTAAATATATATGGCATTGCTAACATTTATTGTATGTTCGATAAAATTGTAAGCCTTTGGGAAACCTTTATACTTTGTATCTCGGAGGGGTGAACGAGTTAAATTTTATTATGCTCGCACCTTTTGTTACCTCCTGATGATTAAACCACATTCAAATGAAAAAACCTTAATATTAATAAAGATATTCTTGAGGAATGTTGTTTTTAATTGATCCTGTTCATGTCAACTACCATCTTGAAAAATATATTTAGGTGTAGCGAAAATAACTAAGTAGGTAGTTTTTGTTTATAGTTGTTTTAGTTAAAGGCGACAATTTAAAACGGTTTTGGATCCAACTACACCCAGACACAAAACAAATAATTGTCTTTGTAGCGACGAAAAACAACGTTAAATCGATTCAATCAATGATTTCAATACATAAAGTAAAAGAAAATAATTAATCTCGTGAACGGTACGCGAGTAAGTGAAACAATCGCTTGCGTGGCTGTGTGTGAGCGTGGGCCCGCACCGGAATCACAATGAGCGGTCACGTGCTCCAATTTGCCGCCAATTCGCGACCGTTCCCTTTTTCCATACCAATTGAAATTATTTGTACGCTGAAAATATAAATTATGAACAAAAAATTGTTTTGTCTGTCGGCATTTGAGCACGGATAAATTCTTAATTGGTGTTAGTTTGAAACGCGAAACTTTGTTAGGTATGTTTTTATTTTGTTAATTTTGAATTTATTCAAAAGCTGAGATTGCTGAAATATTATTTTTTATCATTTTCTGCCTGTCTATATTAAAACAAACTGTGTAGTGTGCGTGTAGATTGGCTTGTGTGCGTCAAACGCCGCTTGCATGTCGTTATTACCCAAGCTGGAGTGCAGTCAAATAATAAGCTTGCCGTATAGGCGTCATCTTTTCTGGAGGTAATGCGTATGTGTATCATATTTGTAGTGTACTGGCTGGTACGTTTTTCTTAATATAATGTTTTGTTTCAAAGAAATGTCAGTTTGTAAATAAATGGATTCCGAAGTACAAACTCAGAATATTATTTCCATGTTTTCTGGAATTCTACAGTGGCGACGAGGAAAATTGAGAACATATTGTATGTAAGTTATCTCGGAGGAAGGGTATAGCGTGTTAAAATGTCGATTGGAAAGGTATCAAAATTCGACGTACAAAATGGTACGTGGTCAACATATATAGACCGACTGGAAATGTATTTCAAAGTAAATAATGTGAAAGAAGACATGAGGTTACCAACTTTAATTGCTGTAATGGGCGAAGAGGCCTATGAACTATTAGTCAATTTATCCCGTCCGAAAAACCCTCAGAATCCGAGTACGAAAAGTGGTGGAGCAGATGCGGAATCATCTGCAACCCACACCATCGCCTCTAGCGGAGCGCTATAAATTTAGGCAGAGGAGACAAGAAAGCCAAGAAACTGTTGCCGTTTACGTGGCGGAATTAAAAAATGTCACGTTATTGTGAATTTCGAGCAAATTTGAACGAAAATTTAAGAGATCAATTTGTCTGTGGGATTAAAAGCGAGGTGATTCGGCAGCGTCTATTTGCCGAAAACGGTATTCTGTCTTTTCCGGAAGCTGTGATGTTGGCGAGCTCATTAGAAGCGGCGGAGAGAGATGCGGCGGCTGTGATGGTTCTGAGTGCGGAAGTGACGGAATCACCGACGACTGCAGAGGGAAAAGTGCACTTACTCGCGTCGCATGAGCGTGCAAAGAAGGCTCGTGGCGGTCTTTTGTTCACGGAAATAGCGGATCGCGGACAGGGCACAGAGTCCGCAGCACAGGTTGTGGCCGATGCGGTTCTATAGATCATGGTAATGTAGACTGTAGGTACCGCGACTTCGTATGCGGAAGATGCGGAATTGTTGGTCACTTACGGCGAATGTGCCGATTTGTCGCGGCATCGAAGACTCGAGCAAGTGTAATACCAGCGGTGGCAAGATCTCAGGGTCGCACAGGAATACACCACGGCCAAGCCAATCAACGGGAAAATGCCGAAGAGCAGTCGGATGTAGAAGAGAACCTTCACCAGTTATGTTTAAATAATTATAAGGCGGTGAGTTTGCCCATATCCATTGATGGTTGTACTATACAAATGGAAGTAGACACGGGTTCAGCGGTGTCATGCATTAGTAAGAGCACATATGATGCGTATTTTAATCATCTAAAACTGAAGCCGCACAAGATAGTTATTAATTTTTATAATGGTGTAAGTATAAAACCCATAGGGGTTATTAATCCGCTAGTACGTTACAGGGAACAAACTAAACGATTAGAGTTGTTTGTAGTAAAAGGAGGTACTACCTCACTCTTAGGAAGGCAGTGGTTAACTGAACTACATATCAAAATACCACTATTTACCAATATGAATGTAAACCATTGTAATGTTGATCGGACTCATTTTAATAAAGAAATAAACTTATTATTTGACAGATATAACAAGCTGTTTGATGGACGTTTGGGCCGATTCACTGGCTGTAAGGCGACGTTGAAATTACGGGAATCGGCGGTTCCGGTGTTCCATCGTGCGCGGCCACTGCCTTACGCACTGCGCCACCGTGTTGACGCAGAGTTAGACAGAATGCTGCGCGATGGAATAATCGAGCCAGTCGATTGTTCCGACTGGGCGTCTCCTCTGGTACCGGTAAATAAAGCGGATGGCTCTCTGAGAATCTGTGCGGATTATAAGGCTACTGTTAATCCTATGCTATATGTAGATAGGTTTCCGTTACCGAGAATTGATGACTTATTGGTGCGCCTAGGCGGGGCTAAATATTTTTCTAAGATAGATTTATCCCAGGCCTATAACCAGATAGAGTTAGATGAAACAAAAAAATATACTGTGATAAATACTCATCGCGGCTTATTTCAGTATAATAGATTAGTTTATGGTCTAGCGTCTAGTGCGGGCATTTTTCAGCGCATAATGTGTGAATTAGTAAAGGGAATTCCTAATGTAGAGGTATTTTTAGACGATGTGATAATAGGAGGTAGCAATAAGGAGGAGCATTTGGCCGCTTTAGAAGCAGTGCTTGAGAGACTTTATATTAAAGGAATGAAATTGAAAACCGAAAAATGTGTTTTCTTAGTTGATGAAGTAAAGTATTTAGGATACGTTTTACATAAGGACGGCATTAAAACCGACCCAGCGAAATTGGAGGCGATTGATAAAATACCTAGACCGAGTAATGTTACGGAGTTGCGATCTTTTATAGGACTAATTAACTTTTACGCGAGATTCGTAAAGAATATGAGCACTATATTAGTACCGCTCTACGAATTATTCAAAAGGGCAAGGTTTGGGTTTGGTCGGCCGAATGTGAACGTTCTTTTAGTAAAATTAAGCAGTTAATGATGAGTACAGAGGTTTTAGCGCATTACGACCCAAATAAGCCTCTTATTCTGACTTGTGATGCGAGTGCGCGTGGAGTTGGAGCGGTGCTATCGCAACCGGCGGCAAGCGGAACGGGAGAGCGCCCGATAGCTTATGTATCGCGCACTCTTACCGACGCGGAAAAGAATTACTCTCAAATACATCGTGAAGCGTTGGCAATAATATTCGGGGTCAAAAAGTTTCACCAGTATTTGTATGGGCGTCATTTTCTCTTGAGAACGGACCATAAGCCGTTGGTATCGATCTTCGGCCCTCATAAAGGAATTCCAACGATGGTAGCTAGTCGTATGCAAAGGTGGGCTATCATTTTATCTGCTTATGATTTTGAAATAGAGTATGTTAGGTCGGAGAGAAATGGTGCCGACGGGTTGTCGCGTTTACCGATAAATAGTAAGCAAGATGTCACTGTGCCGGAACAAACTTATTTGCATTTTGTTCAACAGGCTTTATTGTTAGATTATAAAGAGTTAAAACTACAGACTAGTAAGGATCCGGTTTTATCGAGGATATTGAGTTTTTTGCGCGATGGTTGGCCAAGAGACTGTGATATCGAAGAGTTTAGACCTTATTTTAATCGGAAAGATGAACTCTATGAAGAATTGAGTTGCGTGTTGTGGGGGCATAGATTATTGATTCCGGTGAAGTGTAGGGAAAAAGTTTTGAGGATGCTCCATGAGCCCCATATGGGTATAGTTAAATCCAAGGCTATGGCTCGTAGTTACGTATGGTGGCCCGGACTTGATGAAGAAATAGAGCGCATGTGTCGTAGTTGTGAGATATGTGCTGCTCAGGCGGATGCTCCGCCGCGGCAAACTCCGAGTATGTGGCCGTGGCCGAATCATCCATGGACCAGGCTGCATTTAGATTTCATGGGGCCCGTATTTGGGAAAACATACTTGATCGTAGTGGACGCTACATCTAAATGGACGGAACTTTTCCATATGAGTAATACAACAGGACCGAAGGTAATAGATAAGTTATGTGAACTTTTTAGCAGATGGGGCCTACCCAAGCAGATCGTTACGGATAATGGGCCCCAGTTTACGTGCAATGAGTTTGGTAGTTTCCTTAAATCTAATGGTATAGATCACGTTTTTCGGCGCCATATCATCCTTCCTCAAACGGTCTCGCGGAAAATGCAGTGCGATCCTTAAAGAGGGTTATTAAGAAAGCAGTGCAGGCTAAGGAAGAAGTTGATAAAGCACTTTATACTTATCTTTTACACTATAGAAATACTGCGCATTCGACTACGGGAGAAAGCCCTGCAATGTTAATGTTAGGTAGACGGTTACGGACGAAGTTAGACGTTTTAAGGCCAGACAGGGAGAATTTTGTAAGGAAAGCTCAGCAACGGCAAAGTGGAGCTAGAAAAGGGGTACACAGATCTTTCGATCAGGGTGAAGAGGTATGGTACCGTCAGTATTTGAGTGGAGACAAATGGGTCTCAGGCAAAATTCAGAGATGTTTAGGGAATACTGATTACGAGATTGTAGGTAGCCGGGGAGAGTTAGTTCACAGGCATATAGACCAAATTAAAAGGAAGTTTCATAAAAATGAATACCAAATTAGGAAGGAGAACGCTAGTTTATCCCTAGCGATTCCAATGAAAAGGGTGTCTCAACTTCCTAATGCAGGATTAAGGTCAGCACTAGGTTCAGAGCCAGCCAATTTATCATCGGTGCAGGGGCAGAGAGTGTGCGATTCCGCAATTCATACTCCGGTCAGTAGACCGATCGCGACGCGGTCTCCATTAGTGGAACTTCAGGGTAGTGCCACCCCGGTATCACCTGAATTTCAGGACGCCTTACCGTATGAGCCAACGACTCCACGTCCCAGGCAACGCCCTATTAGGCAGTGTAGATTAACAAGCGTTCCTGATTATAGAATGTGAGGTATTATCATTTTAAGTTGTAGAGTTAAGTGTTTTGTTAATTTAGTATGGAGGAGTGTAGTGTACTGGCTGGTACGTTTTTCTTAATATAATGTTTTGTTTCAAAGAAATGTCAGTTTGTAAATAAATGGATTCCGAAGTACAAACTCAGAATATTATTTCCATGTTTTCTGGAATTCTACAATATTCGTCATGACATAATAGATTTTTAACTAGACGAGAACTTATTATGCAATATGCAATATAGCGAGAGCTCCTGAGCACTCGCGAACTTATATTGCCCAATAATTGGGTGCTAGTTTATGGTTTAGGCACGTAGCGCTATTATCATCGAACTTTTATTTTATAACTCAAAACGATGGGTAGAGTCCCTATTAATTAAAGGCAACCCACTGAGCGATTTGGTGGTATTTTCGATAATTATTATATTAAAATAAAGACGATAAACATTAAACAAGTACAAGAACAGTTAATAATGAATACAAACAGCCTTATTGATCACATATAATACAATATAAACAGTATGTCATCTACAAATAGCACTCAAGTACTCTGGGGACAATTATAAGAGCAGAGCAAACGCAGCAATGTATAGCGAATGAAGGAAGGTTCACGCAACTTGAACTTTACATGTATCGTTGCAATCAGAGCGATGAGTGGCACTTAACGGAGGGACGCGAGGGCGCAGTGCAGAGGATGTAATTACATTGATGACGTAATTAGAAATGTAACTCCGTACGCGCATTTGTATTTTCCATTTTTATATACGTCCTGTGATAGAAATATTATATTTTATATACGAATATTTATCAAAATGTTCGGACGTTTCTTAATAAGTTGCTGAATCCGTTGAACGGATTTGGAATGATATTAAGCACATATATTGACCATTTCCCGCACTAATATATCCTTATAATATTATACTCTTTTAATTTGGAATATAGCGGTATTTTTATTTCGCAAAATTATTCTGCGAACAAAACGTAATGTTAAATAATTACGAAGTTGGTAAAATAGTTTGGTACCCTGGTGCTCTATTCTTAGCTCCACCTCTAATTGATGTATTGTAGAGCGGCACACCGCTCGGGGACTTCGATATATCTCCAGTGAGCAGTGCCGGGGATGCCAGTTTAATCCTTTGTGTTGACGAATGGATGGACCCAAATCGGAGCTTAACTGACTGCGCGTAAAAACGGTGGGAATGAAAGGAATTTTCGTGTGGTACTCAATTCCTGATCGCAGTTTTGAATCGACGAATTTGCTTCGGTTTAAATTATATTATGCTAGTAACTACTGGTGGTAGGTCTCTCATATGTGAGAGTCCGCCAGGGTAGTTACCACCGCAATGTCTATTTCTGCCACGAAGCAGTAGTGTGTAGTCACTGTTGTGTTCCGGTCTGAAGGACATTGTAGCCAGTGTAACCATTAGACATAATAAGAATAATGACGAGCATAGTCAAATACCAAACAATACTTTGGTAATTTAAGGTGTTTCTTCTGTTTATGGCGGTCGTATCGCTTACCATCAGGCGAACGGCAAGCACGTCTTGTCAATGCTTTAACAGAAAAATCAGAACGGTCTAATGTAAAATTGATTTGACTCTGTATTAAGTATTGATTCTGTATTGTTTACGAGTAGACAAGCTTGTTCATCTTGTCTTTAAAATTTTATAAAAACATAACTTTATATAGGCTAAGATAAATACTAGAAATTTCGTTCGTTATTAAAACGCTCAAAGCACATTCCACCTTTTTAATTTTACTAAAATTACTAGAAATCCCGAGCAAAAACACGAAACACTTGAGCCGGCAATTCATCAGACAATTCCATTTCAGAAGACAACGTGTTTGAATTAAAATGTATGTGAGTTGGTAGGATGAGGCCACATAGTTCGGCACGAAATTTGACGTGCATTCCCGCTTCGAAGTATTACGTTCAAAGCACATTGTTGGCCGCATTCCGCAGGCTCGTTTGACGTCTCTACACGTCGTGAGGTTGCCGTCAAATACAATTGGGTTATCGCGAATTTGTATACGCCTTTTGTATTTTATGACGCCTTGTGAAGGTTGGCATGCTCTCTGTTGCTTTTATATCGCAGAGGGATGGATGTATACCACGAATGATTGTTTTGAGTGGTATTTAAACTAAAATTTTGCATTTCTGAATTTAAAGAGGAAAAAATTGGGATTAAAAGGTCAAAGGGTATTGTTATGGAACTTCCCAAATATTTACTTATTTGCGAAATGCAACAGCTGCTCTTTGAGGCTGTTTTTTATGAGACATTCTTAGCAATAAAGTTGGCTCCATAACATAAAAACGTTCTAACCTTTTGAGTAAAGCAAGTGGACCAAAGATATAATTTCTTAAAACTTTGATCGATAAGTCTATCAGGAAAACAATAAAAAGAATATGTAATGTCGTTTCAGCACAAACAAGTGAATATATATTCTCAAAGTTAAATATAAATAATAAAAAAATTGCTTTGCTAACCATTCCTTTTCAAGCATTTTATTTGAACAAAGTTTGACACATCGATGAGTGTAGAGGGCCGGTAACCCTGTCGTATGACGCGGCGATCCCCACAGCCGATAGAGCGGCAGAGTGATCCCTCATGCACCGCTCTACTAAACGGCTAGAGGCGGATGTACATGACTAACACTGTATTGACGTACAGCCATTTTACACAATACAGTATATTGTTGGTAAATATGGAATTTTGTGTAAATACTTTGTTAAACAAAATTATCTGACGCCTTTATCTTTAATAGACAGTCATGCAATAGTTAATCCACCTAGCTTATTTCCATCCCGTTTAAGAGAGGGTATTTGAATCACTAGATTGCTTATAAATAAAAAAATAATCAGCAATTATCGAATAAGTTTGTCAAACAAAATTAACACCTAAAGCATAACTCAAAGCCTCTCAAAAGTTATAGCCTAATTACGCAGGCACTAGACGTAAATCAATAAAACGCAGACTAATCTAACCTATCCCACAATATAGATACGTGTGTCAATAGCATGAGCGCGCATTTGAAACAGTCCACAAAGGCTCATAACCTCGCCCTGTCATTTCCTCTCTCTCGCACAATGTTCAGCGCTGGTGTGGGCCCGATTTCGCAGCACGCGATATCACTCTCAATAATTCCACGTGACATCATGTCGACAGTTTATTGGCGTTCGTGGTTGATCAACAATTTTGGCAATGCTGAGTGACAATGTTTTTACGATTAGTGCGTTTTTAACAGTGGTCAAAAAATGAATAAAGTGCAGAGATACGATTGTTCGTGCTTTTTTTAAGACTTCCTGCACGTAAAATCTCAGTTACAAGCAATTACGCGCTAAAACAAATAGTTTATACACATAAAGTTCCTATATTAAATAATATTTCTCCAACATTTCATCTTTAAACAAAAAATATGCTAATTTATTAAATTATGTACAATGGAAACAGACAAAACCTACTATACTTGCAGATTAATAATAATAATTTAATTAAAATATCGATAGCGCCAGAATACGCGCACACTCACTCGATGAAAAGTGGGAAGTGACCGTCAAAGGAACACGGCGCACTGTGTCAGCGATTTGTGGAATCAGAATGGAGTGAAAGATGCATCGGAAAATTCAATTGGAAACGATCGGGCGGCAGGCGGCTCGGTCGCTCGGAATGACACGGTGCGGGCTCGGGCGTTGTGCGCAGCTGGAAACGCGCTACTGAGCGTGTGTGGCGCTGTGTTTCCATTGTTTTTGGGGAGCTCGAGCTATGTTTTTGAGGATTGTTTATAGTAAAATTACGTTTTAGTTTGAGTGTTTATTCTAGATTAGTATTTTCATTATATTTTTAAAGTGCATAATCGAATAATAATGAGACTAAAAAATAACAAGCAATGATGTTCATTTCTAAGAAAAGAAAGCATTGGAACATGAACTGGGTCTTATTGCCTTAAATGCCTTCTGGACAGTAATGTTACATTATTAGTAGTAGTAGTAAGGGATTCACCGATACCCGAGCACCTGCGAAGCCACCCCGCGCCCCCAGCCACGGGGGGTCCGCGGCCTGCTCCAGGGCCGGGCCACCATACTATCCGCGAATTAAATTGATATCAACCGCGAATTAAATTGATATCAACCGCGAATTAAATTGATATCAACCGCGAATTAAAATAATACCGACCGCGAATTAAAATAATACCGACCGCGAATTAAAATGATATCAACCGCGAATTAAAATAATACCGACCGCGAATTAAAATTATACCGCCCGCGAATTATAATTGTTATCGGCCGCGACTTTCAATGATACCGTCCGCGGATTACTCTTGTACCGCCCGCATGTTACGTCGAAGTTTACCGTGGATTTCATTACCAACGTACGCGGATTGCATTTATATCACCCGCGAATGGAGTGATGCATTAACTTTACTCATGCTCTACGGCTCATTTTCAAGCTTGGACCTGTTCCCTTTGTTTCCTTATGCTTTTGTCTTTCTACTTTCTATCAGCGATCCTTTTTTATTGAAAACGCTAAGGTCTTTGTATCGTATTTCTACTTAATAACCGTTTACAATTACTCAATACTGACCCTTTACACATTATGGCCATTGTTTGTGAAAGATAAATCAATCAATTGTTTGTCATACATAATACATTACCCAAATTCTAGGTACAAAACCTTTGCATCCTCTCATTGTTGCCACGGGTGGTAACTATATTTTATCAATGATTTACTACTTCTCTATTATTTTTAACAATAGGTCTCGTCTCTATTATTCTCATTTCCGAATAATACCTATTCAATATAAAATTTATGGTGAAAGTTGGAAACATGTTTAGTCTTGTCTGTAAGGAAACAATACTCGCTCTCCATATAAAGACCGACTCAAAATCACATGGTATCGTATTCCACTCTGTGCTCTGTTCCAAGCGAGATCTCCAGTTAAGTGTAATAGTGAAGTGTTAAAATAGTGAAACTGTTATAAAATGAATGTAAGTACCTTTTTATACTTTGACCTAACGTTGTTATAACCAACTAGATGTTTAATTAATTGTTTTATTATATGTGTTGTCCACGAGGTTAATACATTTTAGCTGTCTTCGATCTCTTATTAATTTATCATTGTTATTAACTTGTACATTTATACTTAGCATACCTATACGTATTTATCACATACTACTTACTTAACTGATAACTAAAACATTTTTATTAATTTTTATTACAGTTTTCTGAAAATACTTTCAAGAGTTATTATTACGCTGATGAAAACGACGAACCTAGTGACGAAGAAGGGACCCTCGCAGCCAAAGTCAAAAAGGCGATCATAGCCAATAAAGATCGAACGAATTTAACAACATCGATGACTTTTCGAAAACCAAAGAAGAAAAAGACGAATACGAAAAAGTCATCCAGTGTTGGTCGATCGACGAGTGGTGGTGGCATTTCGTACATCAAATCTAACAGCGACGACGGCACACATGCATCACACCTGATTAAAATTGAAATTTACGACGTTAATAAAATAAAAAATATTGCAACGATGGAACAGTGGAAACACGCTGAAGTGCGACTTAAATATTACGCAGAAAGTGACTGTGATAAGAACCTGCAAACCGTAAAGGACACCATATACAATATTACTAAACAGTTGGCTAGTAAGGACGATTGTGTTAAATATACAATAGATACAGACAAATGAAAAAGTGTCAGTGTGTAGTGCCAGTGCATAAACTTTTTTTTATAACTTAATAACTTTGAAATGTTCTTCGTGTGAAAAAAATAATTGATTTCATTTAGATATTATACTTTGTTCTAAGAAACCTATCATTGTATTTTTGCGATTGCTAGACTTAAATATTTTAATAATTTAGATTGTATTGTAAAAACAGTGTTTTAAGTTACTCATCTATTTGCATTTTGAACTCTTTGTGCTAGTGCTAAGTATAATTATTGTAAATACTTATGATTCTTTTAATATTTGTCAAGTCAAGTCAAGCTTACGATTGTAAGGTAATTGGGAACCGTTAAAACATGTTTGGAACTAATTGAATACTTTTTTTCATAAACATTTAAGAGAGTTGTAAAGTAAATTGTTTAGGTAGTATATAAGGTCTGAACTAATTTTTTAAACTACACATCGCTAAGTCATTTCCCATCATGGATGCATTGAGCTGTGATTTATACAACATGGAACTCGTCGAACTTGTCGAAAACATCGAATCAATGGAATTGATGTCATCGCAATATGACGAAGAACTTTACGAGCTCTGTGATAAAATGGAACAAACACAAGTCGAAACGTGAGTACAATATTTTTCATTATGTTAAGACTAGTTGTAACATGTTTTGAAAATCCATGAAGAGGGATACATTCCAAGTATTTATAACGGTTGGGACGTCTTTCACAATCATTTCACGTGTTTCTTCCGTTTATATTTTTAACATTGGAGTGCAACGAAAATGTACCGCTCACTCTGATATTTGTAGTTTATCCCAGAGTGAGATTGCGGGTTTTAGCAAAATATTATTTTACAAAATATCATCATTTTATAAGGTTTTGGTATATACAAAATGTTTTACCAGAGTCAATGCTAAGACCCTGATATTTCTCCTATTACACTCCATGTGATGGACATAAAATCGGAAATGAAGACGTCATTGATGGTGTATTACCCATGAAAGCATATTGTTCACAATGTGAATAACAAAAATGTTAGTATTTAGATATTAGATCAATTGCAATATTTTTGTTTTGTTTGTTAATAAAGTTATTAATTATTTTCTTTGTCATTCAGAACTATTCAGAAAGGAGATGGCAGCAGGAAGAGATCAGCGTCGACGTTACTCAGTGAAGAGGAAATAAAGAGGAAGAAAAAGCTTCACCTTGTAGCCCCATCGACATTATCATCATCAACAAAAATACTGTAAGTACAGAATTTGATGATAAAATTGAATGTCCTCAATGTCAAGTACATGTGTTAAAAAAATATCTGACAAACCACGTAAAGAGCAATACACATAAAAATAATGTAATCAGAAGGGATAATGATTTTTCTAATGTTCAATTGATTGATAGTGCTTTCGGTAATAGACTTGTTTACATACAGAGTGAAATCTAATTTCATTTCAGACCATTTGTTTGAAACACCTGAATTATTTTTGAAAAATATTACAAGCGTTATGTATAAACTACTAGAACGATCTATCCTTGAACACTCTGTTGTAAAAGTTAATTTTATTCTCAATGCTAACTTTATACAAGAAACAAAAATCTACGTAATACTTTTGACTTTCAGATATCTAATTATCTTTTTGTCAAGGGGATGATAAAGATATTATTTTCCCATCAATATTTACCGAAATAACTAACAAAATGACAAATTTTGAAAAAAGGGGTAGTGGATGGAGTTTAGTTAAAATAAATCACTTGGACATAAATGTTAACAAATTTAACCCATTACGTGGATCTTCATATATAGATTTGCCATTAGATATAAAATATAAAAAGCTGTTATTAATGTTCAAAATAATGATCA